>NW_018251717.1:0-15993 GCF_001263595.1 Phalaenopsis equestris | reverse complement strand
CACGAGGATGAGGTCACCAACTTTGAATGTCCTTGGGCGGACCAATTTATCATGAGCTTGTACCATCTTTTCCTGGTGAAGTTTTAAATGTTGTTGTGCTTCAATTTGTTTTCCTTCCAGACTCTCTAGTTCCTGAAGCCTGAGCTTTGCACTTTCTTCTGTTTTTAGTTGGTTGGCAACAGCGACTCTGAGAGACGGCATCTGAATTTCTAGTGGTAGTACGGCCTCGGACCAGTACACGAGCATGTAGGGTGTACACTGAGTGGGATTCATGAATGTCGTCCAGTAGGCCCACAAAGCTTCTAACAATTTGTTGTGCCAATGTCCTTTTTTTTCATCCAGTGTTTTCTTTAAAATCTATACCAATGTTTTGCGCATTTGCTCTGGGATAGTAAATTGTAGATATCTTCAATCTATCCCATGTCTTTTGACAAATTTGTTAATCTTTGTACTTCTGAAATTAGTCCCATTGTCAGAAATTGTTCTTCGCGGTACTCTTAAATGGTAGACAATTTGACTTTTGAAAAATTGAAGGACGTGCTGTGTCGTAACCTCATGTAACCATACTACCTCTGCTTATTTGGAGAAGTAATATGTAGCGGCAAGTATAAACCTGTGTCCTCTGGAAGATGGAGGGTCTATCGAACCTATAATGTCTGTGCCCCGACACTTGAATGGCCACAAGGCAACAGTTGGGTGTAGTACATTCGGAGGCTGGTGTAAGACCACCCCATGCACATGACATTGGTAACATCTTCTGGCTGTATCCATGCAATCGGACATCATTGCTGGTCAATAATACACGAGTCTTTTGATCTTCATCTTAATTTTTGGCTCTGATGTGAGCTCCACACAATCCGGTGTGTACTTCTTTGACGATGTTTTGTGCTTTGACTTTGCTTAGACATCTCGTCCACATCTGATCAAACAATCTTCTATAGAGGACATCACCAACTAGAGCATATGACATAGCTCTTGTCGTGATGTGATAGGCCTTAGACTTATTTTCTAGGAGCTTTCCAGTATGCAAATATTCTATTAATGGCTTACACGAATCTTCGTTGATGTCTGCAACTTTATTTATTGTTTCTTCTTTTCCAAGCTTGTGTAGATTTTTGAAGTCGTCTGCAACTTTATTTATTGTTTCTTCTTTTCCAAGCCTGTGTAGATTTTGCAACTTTATTTATTGTTTCTTCTTATCTTCTATTGATTGATCAGTAGAGTCATCCTCTACATCGAGGCAATCCTCTTCTGACTCACCAATAACAATCATGCAAAATTCAGAATCATTGACTTGTCCGACTGTACCAAATTCGAGACCCTCTTTTAAGTTTGGAGTTCAACTTTTACCATTCCATAAATTTTCAAAAAGTTGAAATTTATCTTTTGGCATTTGTTTTGGTAAGTCTCCCTGTTGAATTAACATTTGAACAGCATTTGTTTTGGCAAGTGTCCCTGTTGAATTAACTTGAGGCAATTCCATTAATTCATTAGAATTAACATCCAAATTTACATGTTTTTCAAGCTCAGTAGAGGTAGAAGCACGGTGAAATTTGATTGGCTTGAGCAACTTTGAACCAACGCTACAGACTTCCTTGACCTCTAATCTCTCAACCTTTTGAGGGAGAATCGGAGTAAGGGTCATAGCATTCACATAGTGGTTTATCTGATGATACATTATTTCATATTCATTTTTTTCTGTATCTTCTAGGGATATCTCATATTGAGGTCTTTTCAGTCTTGTCATCATTATATCATCTTCAAAACTATCTTCGTCACCAATGTTGATAGTTGGCATAGTCCATTCAACAATTAAATTGATCCTTCCTCGTCCACGTCCCCGGCCTTGACCTTGGGTGCGCGAACTAAAAGGCCATTCACCATCTCGTTGTAAAGGAGTGGTGGAAGATTGCTGAAGTGGAGTTGAATGGCCTCCTTTTTGTGATTCTTCTGAATTTTTATATTTGTTTGTCAGAATCTCGCGTGAGAAGACAGTTTTCATTAGAGGCGCATAGTAGGCAGCATCTTCATGGATACCAACTTCATGCACTGAAAATGGTTGTAGATCTCCCTTGATGTAATTTTCTTGACCGTCTTTACGGTATTTGATGTACTGGTGTAGAGATGATGGAACCATATTGTGCTCATGAATTCATGGTCGAGCCAATAGTGTGTTAAAAGAGGTCTCGGCATCGATCATATGAAATTTAGCGGTTGTCACGAGTTCTCCAACCTTCATAAGTAATTAAATTGATCTGAATGACCCAAGGGCTCTTTCTCCCTATTGGTTGAATCCTCTTAACATCATTTTATCGGTCGTAAGTTCTTGAGCTTCAATATCCAAATAGGCCAATGTTCGTAGGCTCATCAAGTTAAGAGATGCTCCAGGATCTTCTAATACTCTAAACAACACAAATCTGCTGATGTTGACGGAGTTGTAGAGCGGACGATTGTGGTCGGCGGTACCGAGTAGCAAGTCTTCATATGTGAATGTTACCCCATTATGTTCTTTCAACAAGAAAACTTCATCCGAGGATGTGCTGGCCAACTGAGCTAAGCAAATTTATGGGTCAAGCAAAGCTGCCACTAGAGACTCTCTCATCTCCTTTGACAGGATCAGAGCGTTGTAGATGCTTAATCGGGCCGACAACTTCCTAAGATGAGCTAGCACATTGTAGTCTACTTTGTATGATCCTCCAACTTTATCTTGATGACGTGGTTCTTCCACTGGTGGAGGTATCTCTTCTCGAGTCATTATCTGTTTTCCTTTGTTTGCTGGAGTTGTTCTTGGTGGTAACAATTTTTGGCTCCTTAAGTTAACTTCTGTGACTTCTTCTTCTTGAGATATCATTGTTGAATCTTCCAGTTTCTTTTCCTCTTTTTCGGAAAGATCTAAGTTGATGGCAAGCGGTGTACCATGATGCTCGAGAATTGGCTCTTCGTTATTGGTGCTGTCGTAAGCGGTATTATTGATGTCTTTTTTGGACTTGACAATGAGTTCATCGAACTCGAGTACGATTTAAGGATCATTTTGGGGATCGAGATCGAATCTAGATCGGTCTTAATCAGTTACGATCGGTCATAATCAGTTACTTTATCACCAGAAATAGTTAAAATGTAGCCAAAATCACAATCATTATATTCATAAGACCTTGGAGGGATAAAAAGATAATCATACGAAGTCAGGGGTTCGAAGATTTTCTTCCCCGAATCTGAGACAACCAGTTTATTAGAGGCAGCCCCTATCCTACCCCCCTGCTATCAGTCCTTGCAGTGACATTCTTCTTCTTTTTATTTGTTGATCTCCTGGCGAAATCTTCATCCTGGTCTTGGTATCCTACAGACTCTGAATGGAGGCTTATCTTGATGCAGACTAGATCTTGTTCAGTATTTTCTTGGATGATCTGCTCCAGACTTCATTCCATTCTTCTTCAGTATTTGTTGAAGCTTTTTTTGATGAATCCTGTATGTGATTAAGGACCCTCTTGAGTTCATCCCAAGTTGTACTCCATCCATCCGTTCCAGCATACAGATCAATTGGGGAGATTGACTCAGCTAAAAACATGTTTTAGGAACCTTTTTTAGGTTCTCTCTATTACTCCTTCGGGATTGTTATATTCTCTTCCTTGAGGTTCTTCTTGAGCCAGTTCTTAAATACAAAACACTTGTTTATAGTGTGCCCAAGCAACCGGTAGTATCAATAATTTGGTTCATTCTTCTTATCCACCTCTTTGGGCTTCTTTGAATCTGGTAGTTTAAATTTTGGCTTCTTCATCAGACTCCTGAATATTTTAGGTAGAGCTTCATCCTTTACAGCTTCATCCTTAAAGGAATACACAACTTTCTGTCACTCCAACAGGGATATTCTTTTGTCCCCTGTTCGAGGTGCTCCTTCTTGAGGCGGCCGCTGGTTGGATTGATTATTTTGATTCTAGTACTGTAACGAAGACTGACGTGGCTCTTCTTCATATATCTTTATCGCCTGCTTTCCTTTGTCGACGGTCGCTACTACTCCTGATTTATTTTCAAACATTTTCGAACACTCTGGTTGTCTTGAATTTCTCATGTGGCTCCATGTGATTTATTTCTTCTTGAAGACTACTAGCTTTATTGAGTAGCATCTCAAAGGATTTGATAGTGAGTCCCTTAAGCATGAATGCTACTAGCCCAAGAATGCTCTTGAGTAGAATTTCAATTGCATGATGTTCCTGTAGCTGAGGTTCACATTTCATGCTAAGGTTTCTCCACCTCAAAATATAGTCTACCAAAGTTTGGTTAGATTTCTGCTTTTTTATCATGAGCTCTCCAATAGACGCATGGTGTTGTGCCCCGACAAATCTTTTCACAAATATCTGTTCTAACTTAGAAAATATTTTAATTAACCCGTTGGGCAAGTCAGCAAACCACAAGTCAACGTACCAGTCAAAAGCAATTCCTGACAAGCTGCTGCCGAACTGCTGGCAGGGTAGAGCTTCATTATTTCTCGTGTTGCCACAACTGGCTCGGAAATGCGCTATATGCTGTTTGGGATTTCCAGTCCTGTCGAATATTTTGAAGTTTGGGGCCACAAAACCGTTGGGGAAAGGCACGACATCAAACTCCTCTGGTTAAGGTCTACCCTTCAAAATTGATGCACCGTCCTTGGATTGGGCTAAGGCGACCCGCACTTGTTCAATTCTTTTATGGCATGGCACGCATGGCACTTGATGGAGATTCTTTCTTTGGTTGCTCATCTTTGTTTACTGAAGTAGCCTCTCTTCTTTCATCCATGATGTGTATGATCTCTGCCTCATTAATCTCCGAAGAAGCCAATTGCGGTGCTTGTGATTGCCCCTGAATGGTGGCCATGGCGGTCATAGCTGCAGTCATCTCTTCTATTATTTTCTCTAGTAGACTAACTTGCTCATCCCTTAGAAGGATAACCCTACGCAGCTCATCTACGGCATTTTCTTCAGTGTGAGGTTGAGCCTCATGCGCAGATGTGGTGGTTCTGGCGATCTGGCTTTGATCACATGGACATCCATGAAATCTTCCTCCAGGTAATCATTGTAATCAAAATTTTCATCGTTGTTATCGACAGAAACTTCGTGTTCTCGAACCAACTAGGAAATCTCAATCCTGAGTTTCTCAACTTTTTCCTCAATTATCGATTCCTTGATTGCTTTAAGATCTGGAGGACCCTGATGGACATCCTCTACTTGTTCCTCCATCTCGCTGGCTATTGTCGCGACAATGTCAGATATTTCAGATCCTGGTTTCATTTCTTGTCTCACAGGCTCACTAGATTGTATCGGTGCGGCAACCTTGGGTATCCATACCTTTTTTTTTTCGACGATGATGTCTTAGGATAAAGACAGAGCGCCTTAGTAGAAACATTGGTATGTCGATGGAAAGTATGCTCCCCGTGGTGTAGACCGGCTACAATGTCAGGCAAGCGTCTCATCTTTGCCTTTGGGATTGTAGAAGTATCTTCATAACGGGTGATGGGTAAGATCTTTGGACCCAGTCTCGACTTAGTCGGTCAACGACTTGCGGTCCTGGTGGTAGTATAATCAGCAGTGATCACTGTGGTATCAATTATGTTCCCTAAACAAAAATAAACGAGGATGCGAGTAGGTTGCACTCCAACTGTCTTGTGGGACTGTCTGACAGATTTGACACCCTTCAAAATTTCCTACCTCATGCGAGGAGAAATTGCATCTCCCACTCGTTTAAGTAACTCGCTAATCGAACATCCTTCTTTGGTAGCAAGCCTCCTGAAAACTGCACTAACTCGAGTGATAGGAGTAAACTTCTTTCCCTCTTCACCATGTCCGTGAAGTGATGGTAATGCAGCAGCAATCCTTCAGATACTTTAATATCACTTGGTATCTGTCAGAGGATAGAATATACATGGAATCTACTTCCTCGCAGGAGTGGATAAATTTATGGTAATACTTCTTCAACCTGATGAGGCTCCTCCTCAACGGGTGTCTTCTCAGAAGCATGGGCTTTGATGGCCATCCGAAATTTTCTATTATGGTTCATCCTTTGAGTTCAGGTTAGTGGTATATTCCTCGACCTTGATCCGATTTCAACGATTTCAAATACAGGTGGTGGGACAGTTAATCCCTCAGTCGGATCCTCAACAATCATCACTTCTATCCCCTTAGCAGCAGCGGGGCTAGCGGGTTTGACGGGTGTCGCGATGGCAATAGCTTTAGCCTTCTTGCAGGCAGGGAAGTCTTGAAGATAAGTCAGGTTGAATTCTGCAGATGGCTCCTACATTTCTGGAGCAGTGATCTTCATTACCACGAATGGAGCTTTCCAGAGGATGACCTTGAGACTTCAAATTCAGCTCCAAATTTGATGATGGGAGTGGCGTTACGGGCGCTATTGTTCGTTGGCAAGTTGCAGGAAAAGCTCAGCGTTGGGTAAGCCATTGCAGCGGGCTTTAAAACAGAAAGTTTCAGGGTTAGCTATATGCCCAAAAACCTCGTAATTTTTAATGCAAGCACTGAAAGTAGAGGTTGATCTGTAGACTAGGCGGGTCTTAATTTATGGGCATTTTAACATCTTTGTTTTAAGGAAAAGTGTAAAATTTAATTAACATAAGAAAATTTCAAAGTGCGCGCAGCACAACACGATTTAGTTTAATTTTTTGAAATAACAAATCAAATTTGGAAGGGAGATGTAAAGAATTTTAGAACCTAGTACAGGACCTATTTAGTGACAGAAAAATGGCCAGGTGGAACTAGTCCACCGACAAACGTATTGAAGGTCCAACCCCACAAGAAAATTTAAAGAGTCCTTAACAATGGAAGAAAGGTAATCTGGTCCTAGAGGGACATGGACACATTACCGATGTGCGAAGATAATATTTTTTGATTTGAATGGAGAGAAAAGGTTGTCCCCTGCGGAGTCACCAGAAGCTGTCGGTGTTATTTTTTTGGTTGGAGTTGCCCGTAAGAAGCTGTCGATCACTGGAATTGAAATCCCGTCGCCCGCTTCGGAAGGACGTTTTAATTTACACATATATTTAATTTTAGAAAAATATTTAATAAATTATTTTATTATTGGGTTTAATCTCTATTGAGGATCAGCTTTAGGTTCGTATTGTTCATCTAATAGAATTCTGTGCATATAAATTGAAGGACTAATTCCTTTAATATCTGTTAAAGTCCATCCAAAAGCCTTTTTATATCTTTTCAAGATCTCTATTAATTTTTGTTCTTGAATTTTAGTTAACTCAAAAGATACAATAACAGGCAATGTTGATGACTCTCCTAAAAATATATATTTTAAATGGGCAAGTCATATCTTCAGTTCAAGTTCATGTGGTTTAATATTTCAAGTAATAAGACTTTTATTATCATTTTCCATCAAGTTTAAATTTTCAAATTTCTTTAAAAATAATTCAAATCTTCTTCTTTTATTTCATCCTTGTTTTCAAGGAATTCTCCTTGCCTTAATTTGTCTTTAAACTCTTCCTTAAATTGCTCATTACTCAGATAATCAATTACTTCCATCCTAAAACATTCATTATCTTTTTCTATTGTAGGATATTTTTTAGCATTTGCAATGTTAAATCTTAATTCTTGATCATTAACTCTCTTGATTAATTCTCCTTTTTGTACATCTTTCACAGCTCTCCCTGTTGTAAAAAAAGGTCTCTCCAAAATAAAAGGGATTTCTTTATCTTCCTCCATATACAATACTATAAAGTCTACAAGGAAAATAAATTTATCCACTTCTACTAATACATCTTCTAAAACTCCTTTTAGATAAGTTATTGATATATTAACTAACTGAAGAGTTACAGTAGTAGGGGAAACCTCTCCCAAATCTAAATGTTTAAAGATTGATAAAGGCATAAAATTGATACTCGCTCCTAAATCACATAAAGCTTATCCATAAAACTTTTCACCACTAGCCCAAGGTATAGTAAAACTACCAGAATATTTTAATTTTTCATGAAGCTTTTTCTCAATAATAGCACTACCCTCTTCACTAAGTGCAACAGCCTGTGATCTGTAAACTTCTTTTTTTTTTGTTTAGTATATCCTTCATAAATTTCACATAACTCGGCATTATTTCTAAAGCTTCAAGAAAAAGAATGCTTATCATTAATTTCTTAAGGAATTCCAAAAATTTTGTAAATCGTTTATCTTTATTCTTCTGCTTCAATTTTTGAGGAAATGGAGGTAATGGTTTTTTCTAAAGGACATTGTGTTTGTTCATTTTCATTTTGGTCATTTTTCATTTCTTCCTTCCCTTCATCAACTTCAATTTTTCTTTGGATCTTTATTTCAACTTCTTTTTCACTTCGCAATTGAAAAGCTTTAATTTTCTCTTTATTTTAATCTCTTAGATTAACTTCCACAGTACTCGGAAGAATTCCATAAGGTTTGTTACTAAGTGCTGTAGCAAAATGTCCTAATTGATTTTCAATATTTTTAATAGTAGCCCCTTGATTCTGTATTTGATTTCCCATGTTTAACATTACTTCTTCCATCATGAACTTCTTTTCCTTAACTTGTGGGTTAGCTTTAGAGTTAAATCCAGGAGGATAATAAGGTCGATAACTAGGATTTCCTTGGTTGTTCAAATTTTTAGAGGGATTCATCGAATTGTTATAATTATTCCAACTAAAATTAGGGTGATTTTTCCATCCAGTATTATAAAAGTTTGAATAGGTATTATTATTTCAATTATTTATAACATTTAAAGTTTCATAAGATAATTGACTATCAATGATCTGCTTTAGTGAATTTTCCTCTAATACTGGGGGTATTTGGCAATAGTTCAATCCTATTTGATCAATATTTTTTAAAATAGCAGCAATTTGGTATGCGAAAATAGACATTACATCAGAATTATGAATACTAGCTACTATCTTAGGATTTACCCTTTGAGAGGGCCATTGAAAATTGTTAGTAGTCATATCTTCAATTAAAGAATATGCTTCATCAAAAAGTTTTGACATTAGTGATCCACCCGCAACAGCATCTATAATAGATCTAAGTGATCCAACTAATCCATTATAAAATGTTTGAATTATTAACCAATTTGGTAAAGCATGGTTTGATAATTTTCTAAGAAGATATTTAAATCTTTCCCAGGCTTCATATATCGATTCCCCTTCAAACTGACAAAAAGATGTAATATCTTTTCTAAGCTTGGTGGTTTTTGAGGGTGGAAAATATGTAGCGAAGAATTTTTGTGATATTTCTCCCCAAGTTTTGATAGATCCAGGTGCGAATGAATTTAACCATGCTTTGGCTTTATCCCTTAATGAAAAAGGAAAAAGTCTAAGCCTAACAACATCATTAGACACTCCATCATATTTAAAAGTAGCACAAATTTCAAGAAAACTAGCAAGATGTAAGTTTGGATCTTTAGTAGGTGTTCCTCCAAATTGATTATTTTGTACCATTTAAATAATAGCAGGTTTAAGCTCAAATGAAAATGAATTAGTTAAACATCAGGATTTTGAATAGTCAAGTGAAGTTCATCTGCTGTCTGATTAGCATAATCTTTTAAAGGTTTTTGTCGATTTTTATTTATTTGATTATTTGAGTTATTCGCCATTTTGTTTAAATTTTTAGTTTCTTTTTGTTGTTCTCAAATTTTTCTAATACTATGCTCTAATTCTGAATCGTAAGGTAATAAACCTTCAAATCCAATATTTCGCATAAACAAATATAATAAGCAAAGTAAAATTTCTTAAAAATAACTCTTAATTAAAAATATATTTTCTTTTTGGATTTTTTTATTTTATATATATATATATATATAAATATATATTTATATTTATATAATTTTTTCAAAATTTCTTAATTTACCAAATCTATTTAATTTATCGTTACCTTCCCCGGTAACGGCGCCAAAAACTTGATCCCCAAAAATGTAGTTGTGTAAAAATTATAAAGTTGACTTCACTATGCAACAGTGTCAAAATCTTGATGCAATATTTTATGAATAAGGCATTTAAGCAATTAATATTGGGATTCTACGCAAGTATAAGTATCGTTATCAAGTAATAAAGGACTTTCTATTTAAGCGTCAAATATCGATCCCACGAGGAAGGTTTAAATTTTAAATGATAAATTTACTAGAAAATTCATAAAAAGTCAAAATGAAATTACTGTCACTAATTTCAAATGTTGAAATATTAACAAAACTAAATTACTTGACTATTAGCAAAACTAAAATGCAAAGTTTAAACTGGAACTACTAAACTACTAAACTAAGTTTATGTAATGAAGATTTCTTATGTGAAAAAGCATCTTTACCACTACTATGAGTTTTGGTGAAATGAGATAAAATAAATGGTTATAGTGTATATTGTGCCAAATAGGAGCAGTTTTAATTCTCTACCCTAATACAGTGTTATAGAAAATCATTGGTTAATCCCAGGTTTAGTTGCTAAATGTGTGGCTAGGCTAGGAGGTTCTGGCTCCCACTTCAGAGCTCCCACTTCCCTTCACCTGAAGGCTAACTCTCACTTTAGTTTTTAAACACTAAGACCGAACTGGGGATTTTAGTCTGTCAACCTAAAAATCTCCACTTCTACACCTAATAAAGTACATTTCCCTATTTATTTGCACTTAATTCCATGAACGAATTTTTTCTTCATGGAATCAAATGTGATCCACACTCTATTATAGAACTCATGCTCCATTTCCTAGAACATATTTTTCACAGCATATTTTAACAATTTAGTTGGTCAGATCGAAAAGTAAATTTAAGTTCGAAGTTGAAAAATCATCATAATTTATTTTATATTTTAATATTGGCACATACATATTATCTCTTCATTTCACCATATCTCAGAGTACGGAGAACAATAAAGGAAACTACTTAGAATTCATGAGAAAGATACAACAAAACACAAATTTCATATATAAAAGAAAGTTCATACAATACTCATAAATAAATAACACTTATCTGAAACTCTTTCTAAAAGCAAATCCCTTGTAGTCTTTTCTAGGAAATCTAGGAAGACGAAATCTCTCACTTTTCTCCTTCTCCAACACTTCTAGACAAAGATTACACTTATCTCACCACAAAACTCTAAATTATAAGTAAAATGGACACTAAAATGGTTGTGGAATGAAGATGAGAGGTGTATGGTGTGTAGAAAGTTGAATTGGGATGTAGAGATGTCAAGAAGAGTCTCTTTCTGATCAATTTTGGCCTTAAATAAAGATTAGAGTCGGTTCTCCAATAGGTGCCTCCAAAAACTCTTCAAAAAGTGTCCAAATTTGTTGAATCTTCTAGAAACAAGGGCTGAACCAACATTGGCACTTTTGACGCCATTCTGGCGCCATCAGCGCCAGTGTTCATTTAATTACTATACTGCTCTGTGTCAAACAACACCGTCGGCAAGGATTTTGGCGCCACTAGCGCTGAGTAAAATTCACCATCTGTTCTATTGGTCTATGCCTTCAGAGCTACTCTTGGTGCCGTCGGCGCTGAATATTTCTCAAAAATGTCATTTTGACTTCAAATTCCATCCTTTTTGCTTCCTTTTTTGCTTCAAGTCCTAGAAATTAACAACTTGCAAGAAATTATAAAAACACCTTCCATTAAAGTACAATATTACCAACAATGAGTATAAAATATGAGAGGTAGGAAGAAGAAATCTCTCACTTCTCTCTCTCTAACACTCCTAAAGAAGAATTCAAACTTAAACTCACCACAAAAACTCAAAACCATAAAGAAATAAATAAATGACTAATGGACTCTAAGTGGCTGTAGGGAATGTGGAAAAGCGTGGAAGAGAGTCAAAAGCGGTTGAAGGGTGTGAAGGGGGGCCTTTTCTAATCAATTTCCACTCTAAATAGAGCCTAATGTTGGTTTTCCAATAGGTGCTTCCAAAAGCTCTTCAAAAAGTATCCAAATTTGTTGAATTTTCTAGAAACAGGTCTTACACCGACATTGGAGCCATCAACACCAATTTTTATGCCGTCGATGCAAATTTTGGCGCCGTCGGCGCCAGTCGCCCGTGACTCTCTGTTAAATGGTGTCGTTGGCACTGCTCTTGGCACCATCAACGCTGAGGATAGTCTGGCCTCTATTTTAAAGATCTACACTGTCAGCGTCCATCCTGGCGCCGTCAGCCCTGAGTATTTCTTCAAAAACACCATTTTGACTCTAAAGGCCATCCTTTTTGCTTCATTTTTGCTTCTAGTCCTAAAAATTGACAACCTTCAATAAAAAATGAAAAACACATTCCTTTATAGCGCAATATCACTAAAAATGAGTATAAAATATAAGTATAAAAATGCATATATTTTTAGTGTCTAAAAATGCATATATTTTTGGTGTATCAGTCATCCATTACATAAGTCTTAGCTTCAGATAAAAAATTCCTCTTCTGTTGTTATGTCATTCCATTAGGTAAATATCACTAAAAATAAGTAAAAATAAGGTTCACAATGTCAGCATACCATAGAACACGCCACTCATTAACATTGAACAATTCCTCATCTAGAAAAATTTCATTAATTTCTTTTTCAAAACATAGTGGGTTTTCTAATTCAAGCCTGAACAGATAATCAACAATTTGATTCTTAACTCCCTTTCTATCTACTATCTCAAAGTCAAATTCTTACAAAAGAAGAATTCATCTTATAAGTCTAGGTTTTGCATCCTTTTTTTCATTAAATACTTAATAGCAAAATGATAAGTATGCATAATACATGTAGTTTAAAATACATGTAGTTTCAATTAAGTACGATATAAATTTATCAAAAGCATATACTACTACTAATAACTCTTTCTCAGTTGTGATAAAATTAATTTGAGCTTCATTAATAGTTCTACTAATGCAGTAGATTACTTTGTCCTAAAACAGCTCCAATATCATATTCACTTTAAAATTCTCTTTCTTAACAACTTCCTTCATAACAGGATTTAATATCCTTTGAGGATCAACCTTGAGTTTGCAATTCTCTTCCATATGTTTTCTATTCATACAAATTGAAGGGCTAATTTCTATATCACCAATTGTTTATCAAAAGGCTTTCTTATAACTTTTCAAAATTCTCATTAAACTCATTTCTTCTTCTATAGTTAATTTTGAGAAAATTATAAAGATAATGTTGAGAAATCACCTAAAAAAGACAAACTTTAAATACTCAGAAAGTAACTTCAACTCAAGTTCAGAAGGTTTTTCAATTGATGGACAAAATGATGTATCTTTTTCTGTCGTATCCAAAAGTTTAAAACTTTCTCAAAAATAAATTGAATCTTCCCTGTAAAAATCATCAAATTGATCTAATTCATATTCTTGCTCATGTTCTAACTCTTTCATTTCCAATTTCTCTTCAAAAGTTGTAATAAAATGACATTCACTTAAATATCGTATCACATCCATTCTTTAGCATTCATCATCTTTACCTTTTGAAGGATATTGCATTGATTTGAAAATATTAAATGTCACTATCTGATCATTAACACACATAATTAATTTCTCTTTCTGTACATCTATCATTGCTCTTCCTGTAGCTAGGAATTGTCTCCCTGAAATGATAGTTATCTCCTTATCTTCCTGCATATGTAGCACAATGTGATCAACAAGAAAGTTAAATTGATCCATTTTCATTAAGACATCTTCAATAAGTCTTTTAGGATATGTTGTTAAACGGTCTGATAACTACAAAGTTACAGTATTAGGGGATGTTTTTTCTATTCACAATCTTTTAAATTTTGATAATGACATAAGGTTAATGATTGCACCTAAATCACATAAGGCTTTCCCATAAAATCTGTCTCCTATTACACATGGAATTGTGAAGCTACCAGGATCTTTAAGATTTTTAAGAAGCTTTTTCTGAATTATAGCATTGCACTTCTCACTAAGTGAACAGTCTTGTTATCTTCAAACTTCCTTTTCCTGTTCAGAATATCCATCATAAACTTTACATAGCTTGACATTTGTTCCAAGGCTTCAGCAAATGGAATATTAGTTGTAAACTTCTTAAAAATTTCCATAAATTTTGAAAAACTGTTTATCCAACTTCTGTTGACAGAGCCTCTAAGGAAATGAAGGTGGTGGTTTTTTCCAAGTTAACCTTAAGTGGAGAAATAGGTCTGTCTAAACCTTTCGGATAGTCCTCTTGTGGTTCTTTAATTTCTTTTCTCTCTACTTCAGTCTCTTTTTTAACTCTTCTAAGTTGAATGACTTTTACTTGCTCTTTATTTTGGTCTTCTAGATTTAGTTTAGTATTACTAAGAGGTGTTCCTTGGGATCTATTAATTAATGAATTTTTTATTTGTCCCAATTTATTCTCAATTTTTCTAATTGTAGCTCCTTGACTTTCTAACTAATTTCCCATTTGTAACACCACTTTATCTATAGACAACTTTTTCTCCTTAAAATATAGATTACTATTAAAATCTAGAGGATAAGTAGGTCTATATTTAATATTCCCTTGGTTGTTCCTGTTTCCTAGTAGGTTTACTAGTTTGTTCCCCCATTGTTGTATATTACCACTTGAAGTATTATTCCAGTTAAGGTTGGGATGGTTCTTCCATTCTGGGTTATAATAGTTTGAATATGAGTTATTCTGCTTGTTGTTTATGACATTCAAAGTTTCTAATGATGTTTGAGAATCTACCATTTCATCTAATAAATTCTCTTCAATCATGGCAAATGGTTGAGAAAAAATTCATTCTAGATTGGTCTAACTTCCTTAAAATTGTAGCAACTTCATGTCCTAATATTGTAAAAGCAGCAGATTCATGAATATTGGATAGTTTCTTAGGATTTACCCTTTCAGAAGACCATTGAAAATTATTAACAGCCATCTCTTCAATTAAAGCATAAGCATCATGAAATGGTTTTGACATCAATGAACGACCAACAACGACATCCATAATAAATCTAAGAGATCCAGCTAATCCATTGTAAAAGGTTTAAACTTTTAACCAATCTAGTATAGCATGATGTGGCCACTTTCTTAATAGTTCTTTAAATTGATCCCATACTTCATAAATAGATTCCTCTTCAAACTAATAAAAAGATGCAATATCATTTTTAAACTTCACACTTTATTATGGTGAAAAAAATTGAGCAAGGAATTTCTGCGTTAAATCACCCCAAGTTCTGATAGATTCAGGTCCTAACAAACGTAACCATATCTTAGCCTTATCCCTTAGTGAGAAAGGAAAAAGTCTAAGTCTTATAAAATCATATCTTATAACATCATATGATACAACATAATATTTAAATGTAGCACACAATTGTAGAAAATTGGCAAGATGTAAATTTAGCTCTTCAGTTGGAGCTCCTCCAAAATGATTATTTGACACCATTTAGATAATAATGGGTTTATGTTTAAATGAATTACCCATACAGTTGGTTTTTGAATACTACAATGAAGTTCATCTACTGCAGGGTTTGCATTATCTCTTAAAAGTTTAAACTCTTCAGCTTTTTGATTATTTTGATTTTCCATTTCTTGAAATTTTTTATTTTTTGATCAATTTTTAATTTTTTAATTTTTATAATAGTTCTTTCTAATTCAGAATCATAGGGCACTAGTCCTATGGAACCTGAACTACAGATACATTACTAAAAAACACACAAATAAGAACTTTATATAAAAGCAACACTAAAATATTCCTATCATAAATCTATAAATTTAAATTAACATTTTATAAAAATAGAAATTTGCTTTCTAAAAGTTTCTTTAAAAGTTTTGCGATATTCGTTAATTATCACCAGCAATGATGCCAAATATTGATCCTGGTTCTTTTTATAGATGCTAATGCGATGTATGCGATTATATTCTTAATTTACATATTCTTAATTTACTTAATTTTTACTTAATTATAATTCCTACTTTGCAACAAAGCCAAAAACTTGATCCTAAGAAAAAGCTAGGTAAATTCTTAAGTTTGAAGCAAATAAGGATACACATATAATATTTAAATATGAGATACTACACAATTATACTTATCGTTATAAAGTAATATATGACTTTTGATTAAGCCCCGAATATC
>NW_018251716.1:24661-25878 GCF_001263595.1 Phalaenopsis equestris | reverse complement strand
ATCATCCGATATAGACATCTTAATTTAGTTGAAGTCGTCGTTTTGTGTTATGTTTGTGATAAAATTTTGAGTTGTTTTATATTTTGAATGTTGTGGAGGTGAGTTTTATCTTGGTTGATTTTAATTTTGGTTTTGGGTTATGGTTTTAGTTATATGGCTATCCTGATAGTTTTAGTTTTCATACAGGGTGACATCGTTGTTTAGCATCCAAATTTGCAGGTATAAAAGTACAGTATGAGAAACATAGTATGAAGTACAAGAAAGACAACGCTGAAAACTGTAAAAGTGTACCTGGCGAGTCTTCTCGTTCCACCACTTGAAACTTTAAATACATGTTAGGGCAGTTTATGAAGAGCAGGAAAAGCAAAGTTTTGGTAACTTTCCTAACCCTATGTCATATCTTGGCGGGTCCTTCAAAAGTTTAATTAAGGATGATGTTGCCAAGCGAAACATATTAAGTTTGGTAGATCTCCGAGGTATCCAACAGATCTAGAGAAAGAAGCAAGACCATGCTACTCTATCGCTGCCTGGTGGAAAATCCCGAGCTCTTTTTAAACTTACTATGTTGCTTAATAACTCATCCTATAAATATCTTTAATGCTCAGTGAACATTGATGTCTCAATTATCCCTAAAAATAGGTTAATTATCATTTATCATTCAACTTGAAAATTATGTGAGTCAATTCCCTTAAAGGGGAAGTTAGTGTAATTTGAACACTTAGCCAAATTTTTAATTCTAATTGGGCTTAGTGGTGTTTCAAGGATGTTTGATTTAATTATTTTTATTTTTCTAATCCTCATTTAGTTAATTTTGATTTAGCCTAAGTCACCATTAAGCCCTTAAGGCCTAGGTGAGTGTCTTAATTAGTTTTGAAAAAGGTTAAACTTTAAGTGATCATGATTCATGATTTCAGTTTTATTTGAAAATCAAAATAGGGGTATTAAATTGATTAATTATTGACTTAAAAAGTCATACCCCTAAGGATCATTTAATTTTAATAAACATCCAAATTTGTAATGATTTAGAAATTTATTATCTTTTCAATTAAGAAAGTGAGATTGGTTTCTACCAATTAATCCCTTGTGTTTTAAACATCAAATAAATTGATTAAGATCAGAGGTTACCCATTTACCTCCTTAAATTGAGCCTAAATGTTAATTAAGGCTAAATTTCCAAAATTACACATTTGCCCCTAAGGCTCTATCACTTCATAATT
>NW_018251716.1:23356-24238 GCF_001263595.1 Phalaenopsis equestris | reverse complement strand
GCGCGATCGGACGGCTCCCCGTCATCGTCCCCAATGCCTTAGCCCGAGAACCATCCATTATCAAAGCTTAAGGTCTCACTCATTTCTTAACCAAATTAAGTCTGGTTTGTTTCTAAATGCTCGTATAAGTGTGACGAACACATCCATATGGTAAACAAGCCATTAAATTAAGCCTAATCAAATGGAGAATGAGAAGAGGCTCGTGAGGAGGGGGAGTTCAATACCTTTGCTCTCAGAAGGGAAGCTTCAATCAAAGGTGCTCAGCACGTTCGTGGAGGTCTAAGGAGGGTAGGGATTGAGCCTTTGGTTGTGGTGAAAGGTATAGACCCAAATTCGACCAAGTTAGATTTCAAGTGTTGGTTTAGAGCTATGTTAAGGGCTCTTTATGAGGGGGATTTGATGGGCTTCTCCTTATTTCATTGTGGTGATGGTGTGGGTGAGTTTAATTTGATTTTGGTGGAGTGTAGAAGTGTGGAGAGCTCTTTCCTGTGTCCGGCAAGGTTTTGAGCTCAAAAATTGAACTCTAGCAAAGGGATTTAGGGCAATGTGGTGGTTAGGTTGCACTGTGGAGGTCTCAAGGAAGCTCAGGGAGTAATTTCAGAGGGTATCCTTAAGAAATTTTGAGCACTACTTCCATGGCAGTGGAAGTGAGGTTTTTATAAAATGGGCTTTAGGGTGGCTGTGATGGCCAATTGGGGGGTGAAAATGCTTGCTTATGTGGAGGGCAGAGAGGCTCTTAAATTTAATTTAGATGAGGTGGCCTCTAGATTTGAATTGGTTTTGATTCCATGGGGGCAGCTCTCGGTTTTGAGATTTTCCGGCCACTAGGCTGGCCGGCCAGTCAGGGGGAGGTGGCTAGGAGCTCAGGAACCCAGAGGCATC
>NW_018251716.1:8872-22735 GCF_001263595.1 Phalaenopsis equestris | reverse complement strand
AATTTGAGGGAATTTTGAACCTTAATCAATTTGGTTATGTTGGGCTAGGCTTGGGTCTAGCTTGGGTTAGCCTTGGGATAGGTCAAAATTGATTATTGTAAATGGTCAATAGGGACCTCATGAAGAGTTTTCAACATGAAGTGGATGTCAATTTGGGGGTTAAGGCAATCAATTGGGTGAATTTTGAGGACTTAGCCAATTTGGGGCTAAATTTGGGAATTTTGGATTTAGGTCAAAATCAAATGGATATGAGGCTTCACCAAGGTCAATTGATGGTTTATTTTGATGTATAGGAATGTTATCAAGATTTTGCAACATTAATTGGGGCCAATTGACTAGGCTATGGGTTCAATTTGGTAAGATTAGGTCATATGGCCAAAATTGGGGTTTTGACCCGAATCAAAATTGGGCTCAAATCATGGACCAATTGAGCTTGGATTTGGTTTAATTTAATCATATCAAAAGTGAATTTTAGTTTAGGATTGAAATTGAGGTCAAATTGAGGTCAAATTAATGGACATTTGAATTGGATTTGGGGCAATTTGGGCCCTTAGAGGCATATTTGGGGGTTTGGGTTAAAGATGGTCAAATTGGCTAAATTTGATCATGTGGTAGTTGATAGAAATGAAATTGTGAATATTTAGGATTTATTGAGATTTTCTGGGAATTTTTGAAATTTTTGGAATTTTGGGTCCAAGAGGGGTATTTTGGTAATTTGGGGGTGTTTTAAGGACAAAAGGCCAAGATGGGTATTTTGGTATGGTTGAGGTACCAATCATCACCAACAAGCCATGGACCAATGAAAACCCCATTTTGGGTCCTTTACATAGTGGTCTTAGCCAAACCATAGCCCCAGGGCTAACAGATTTAGGGGACCATCTACATGAGTATCCCAAAAGGTCAAGGGCTCTAGGCTAGAAATTTGAGTTTAGGGTTGTGAGTGAATGTGGGTGTATATAAGTGTAGTGAGTGTAGTGAATGCCTTAGGTCCAGAGCAACACCCAGGGTTAACCTTAACGTCCAACAGTCCTAAGGGTGAGTCATCTTGAGTTTCCCCCATAGTGATCCCACCTACTAAATGCTAAAGGTTAGGACCAATATATGGAACTCCAAGTTGAGTAGAGAAGAGGGTAGAATTTCTAATGGTGAGGGCTCCGTGTCTAGTTTTCTGAAAATAGTCAATAGGAAAATCCTATGGCTAGACCTTAGGCTACTAAAAGGGAAAAACTAAACCTCAACCAAATGTGGTCAACAGTGCACTTCAAGAGACAGGGTTTCAAGTCTTTTCTTCTCCTTGGTAAGAGTCTAAAATTGTTGATTCTGAAAGGATTGCCTTGTTTTACCAGTAGAACTATTCCTTTTGATCCATTTAAATTATCAAATTCATTATGGATAGAAACACTTGCTTCTAGTCATTGGGCTAGCTTAGAAACTGGTTGCTCCAACTGTAACTATTGGGCTATTCACTCTATATTTGTTTTCATGTCTATTGGGACCTTTCGGTAGTAGATAATTAAACTTAAGATTATAGTATCACATAACGATGTTCACCTTGTAGAATTTGTTTCTTTAATGGGATGTTTGAGTGGTAGATTTCTGGACTGAGATTCATGGTCATACCTTGATGTTCATCAGATAAGGATAACATTTCTATTCAGATTTTTTTTGTGGTAGATTCATGTATTAAATCCATGGGTCATACCCCAATGCTCACGAGACATATTTTGCGTTATGTTAGGACCTTTCGATAGCAAACTTTTTTATTGAAATTTAATGTTATGCCTCGATGCTCACCAACTGAATATGTCTTTTTGTTGGGACCTTTTGGCAATAGACACAATGGTCATGCTCCAATGTTCACTTGATAATTTATCATTCTATTGAGAACTTTTGACAACAGGCAGTTAGACTAAAATCTAAGGGTCATGCTTCAATGCTCACCAAACAAAGTTTACTCAAGTTTCAATTGTTAGTGTTATTTATTTATATTTTGTTAATTTTAAAAATTTTATTTTAACGAATATATGACTAGCCAAAGATGGAAAGAGAAACTTCCCCAGCAGAGTCGTCAAAAATATGAGGGCTCCAAAAATTCAACCCTAGGCACTCTCTAAATTTTATATTAGTCTTGTTTGTTGAGAAAGCCTTGGAGGGCTGAATTTTTAGAGGGCAGATTAGATTGTAGATAAGACACTACCTGGAGATTTTGCCCTTATTTTGCAAGGATTTCTTGATATGGGATTTGAAGTTGCTCATAGGTGCAAGTCCTTTTGATTAATTACCTCTCCCGATAACAGGAGAACACTTTCGATTAAAGCTAATCATTAAAGATTCAACATATAACAACAACAGACATATAATATTTTGAATTATAAAATTCATCACTTGAAGCTTAAAGCTGATTGTGTTAGAATAAAGGTGAAACCCGATCAAGATCCTATAGTTTCGTTACCTCGGGCTATCGTGTTCCATGATTTACTTAGTCAAAGGATATAATCGTCCCAACCCGATAGAAGGATTGTTGTCAATAGTCATGGGTTGCATCGTCCAAGATATCCTTATAGATCTGGGATGAATATTTGTCTAAGGGGACAAATTTAAGTTGATCTTAACTAATAGAAGACTTTATGTCAATCAATTGTATTCTTATGATTCGCAACTCAAAGAGTAAAAAATTATTGGGGAACATACGGGTTGTAACTGCGGCAATAATATAATGGTATTATTTGGCGACAACCATGCGGTCAGAGTGCTCTGGTCGTAAATGTTATTTTATGGTATCATTTGGCGACAGAACCATGCAAACAGAGGACTCAGGAAATATCCTTATTGGCATGTAATTACTTTAATTGTGAATATATTGATACATTTGATATGACATTTATTTTTTTGAGTTAAAGTCAACCAGAAGTGTGTCACCCTCGACAACTTGTTGCATAGGATGGATGGAATTTGCTTTTTTGCTTTTAGGTGATTAAATGTTGTTTTACATATTAGCTGGTTATTTTAAAAAACTTGATTTTAAAGATTGACCCTTTTGGTTGAAATTTTTGTTCAACACGACTATCATCAAAGATTTGAACATTTAAAACTTTTATATTTGAAGGGGCGACATTTAATTTTTGTATGCTTAGAATTGTAGAGTATAAGTCCTGTCGACTTCTATCCTTCTAAATAGGAGGATCAGACTAGGTGATTTGGACTTATATATTTTCATCTTTAAAATTGGAACATTTATCTCAAAATTATTAAACTTGTCAACGTCAGTTCTTGTGAAGAGGAGAATCAGACTAGTGGGGTGATTTGGATATGTAAATTCTTATTTTAAGATTTGGACACTTAATAAATCTTACTACACTTGTCAACTCAAGTCCTTACAAAGAGGAGGATTGTACTAGTTAAGTGGGTCTTACAATCATATCCTATAGATAACACGACCGGATTAGCCCGCGGAAGTTTCTCTAACCAGTATTTAAGCATCTAATATATTGGTTGGAGCACATGTTAGCATTAAATGTCATGTTTGAACTATTTCAGTTGGACCATTTGATATCTTAAGCTAATTCATATGATTTTAAAATATGAATTAAATCAAATAGCTGACATATAAACTTCCATTTTAAGCTTTATAAAACACCGCCTCCTGTTCGCTTGCAAATATGTTGTGAATCAGGTGGCAGGGCTTTCCAACCAAACTTAGCTCCTCAATTTGAGGTATTTAAATTTCAATTTAAGTTTAGTTTTGGGAATTTTGGTACTTTTGATTTTAAACTTGGCTAAGCCCCAAATGTATTAAGTTATGTTTGAAAGTATAAACATTTAATACTCAGGTCAATTCAAATAATTCAAGCCTAAGAGTTTATATTTGAATATTTCAATTTTTTTTTGTTAATTTTAACGCAGAACTTTTAATTTTGAAAGCTCAACTTTGGGTTAATTTAACCATCGAGACTTAAACCTTAAAAGTTCACATTGACTATGATTCTAAACTTTAAAATTTCAAGTTTGAAAAGTTCAACAATTGATATTATCTTTAGAAATCCTAAGAACCTAAACTTTAAAAGCCCAAATTTTAAAATATTTAAAGCATAGAAAGCTTAAATTTCAAAAGCAAGAGGCTTTAAATACTTTTTAAATTCTTTGAGCCTATATTTCAAAAAGCTCAAATTTTCTTTTTTTTTAAAATTTCAAATGATTCATATTTTATTTTTATTCTATAAACCCAAAAATTCCTAAATTTTCTTATTTAAAAGTCTAAATTCACCCAAAAATCTTGCCGCCTCCCTTTGTGAACCCTCGTTGGGGGCACCAAAGGATGCCAATCTTCTCAGCTAACTTAAGAGACGAACTGGTCAGTGTCGTGAGACTCTGCGGTTGAGAAACAAAAGCATGAACTTAACTCACGATTTTAAGAGACGCAACAGGTCTTCAATGCATCTGCAAAAAATGTTAGGTTGTAATTAAACATTTTCCTATTAAACAAAAAAATTATCCAGACGAGTTTGCGATTTCCTTGCTTAACGGGTACTATGTTCTCCTCGAATGGAGGTTTTAAAAAATTTCCCAATTGCTCCAACTTTTTATCCTTTTGAGTTCTGATGGGTTTGACAATGATGGAACAATCGATAAGAAAAGCTTAACCATATCCATAGCAGCATGCCTTGGACTAGG
Organism: Phalaenopsis equestris; assembly: GCF_001263595.1. Lineage (NCBI taxonomy): Eukaryota > Viridiplantae > Streptophyta > Magnoliopsida > Asparagales > Orchidaceae > Phalaenopsis > Phalaenopsis equestris. The sequence continues at coordinate 18,064 of NW_018251716.1, read as the reverse complement.
TTGCATATACACCCAAATAGGAGGAATCTGTGCCATATTGTAATTAAATACACTCAATAGTGTTGTGGCAAGATTCTCAGCTTTGTAGGTAGAAAGCTTTCTTCTTGGTTTATTTTGTTGACAATGGAGATCTCAAGCTACAGGTGGTGGTTCCTTTAAGTTTGTTGATATCTTCAGAGAAATGTTAGGTGATTCTCTTGATAAATTGGACGAAATGAATGCTGTTGTAACCGGAGCTAATTTCTTGTTGAAAAAAATCCCATATGAATCCTTCACATTCATGCATGAGAAATAGACTGAACTGTCCTCCAAGTTTCATTCCGTGGCTCTTAACCTCCGCATTGCCCTCAAAATAAACCAATTTGATCAAAGTTCCTCAATTGTCGACAGTGACAAGGGCGCTATCTTAAGATTGTTTGGGAAGTGAAATTGGAGGATTTAGCTCGAGATCTCTGCATATCTCCACGCCTTTGAGATTCAACAGACCCTTGTAGTTCATGTTGTCGAGGTTCAACTGACCGAACTGACCGATCATGACTCCACATCAGCTAATTTTCATGGAAATAATCTACAACAAACTACCACTAATTATACAAAATTGCAAATAGGATAGTGGCGTCACTATCAAAACACTTGTTTTCGGCATGCAAAGAAGAAGGCGCGGCGTGCAAAGAAGAAGGCAAGGGCAGGATCGGTCGGGGTAAGCAATCGCGGCAAGAAGGTTTGGCGTCAGTGCGAGGTTCTCTGGCAGGGTAGTGAGAAAGGAGAAGAAAGGTGGGAATTTCAAGTTTCTATATATCGCAATCCCGTCATCGCTTTCCTAATTAGCACTAATCGTGATTGTATAGCGCGATTGCACACAAATAGAGGAGTTCGAGTGGCACCTGCATCCAAGGTGCGAAGTGGCAATCTTTTTCTTGCTTCTCTGGTTAGCCTTAACTACTATTGTAGCGCGAGTGGTTCAGGGGGTTTCTACGACTGAGTTTGCAAGATGAAAAAGAGGAGATGATGGGTTACCGTGCAGCGCAAGAACTCAAGCAAAGGAGAGGAACAATGGAGTTTTAGAGATTTTTGTATGTTGCAATCTCATCATTCCTTAGAGATAAAGATGGGAGTTAGAAGATCTTCATTGCGATCCCGTTGTTGTTGTTCCTCGCTAGGTATGACGACACCAAATGAGTTGTAGTGGGGAAAGAAACTGAGACCTCCATATGAATGAGTGGTAATAATTATGGGCGGGATTAGTTAGGGTTTTAATCTAATTAATAGCTTTCCCTTTTTAATTTTATTTTAAGTGTCAACTTATATCCTAATTTTTGTCATATCAGAAAATGTACTGTAAACAAATTTTTTCACAAGTTCACGTAATTATTTGTAGTTTCTTTTTTTCCTTTTGCTCTTGAAAAGCTTAGGATGTGAAGTCATAATTTTTAAAACATTAGGAGGTGGGACCACTTGGCTTCCCCTAGTTGCATAGTAAGGAGATTTTCATCAATTATAATTTCACGTACCTTAAGATTGGCATATCATTCAGGGAAAAAATGTTCGAGAATTTTTTTAAATTCTTCATAATAGCTCAAAATTGCTTATAATGGTTTTGTTAAGTGCTAAAAGTGCTCTAATTAAAGTTTGTATGCTTAAAAATTTTCCGAAGGGCTAAAAAGTGGTTAAAAAGGCATATCCATTCCCAAAAGTGGCCTTGAATAATTACATTGTCCCCCCTTTGCTTTGTCCTCTTCCTTCGGTTTGAAATCCGCACGACAGAACAAAAGCCGTTCTTGCATTTGTCATTCTAGTCCCTTCATTTCGCACGTAACAAATCGATGAATCTCTATTACTCAACTCAATCCCTGCGCAGAAACCACACGGTCTTGAGCTAACCATCGTCGATCTTCTCTCCCGTGCATAGAAGGTTTACGACCCCCACACAAAGCCGCCGCCGCCGCCTCCTTTCTTCGAGCGCAAATCTCACAACCTCGCAGCCTTGTCTTTGTCCTATCTATTTGAATAAAGCCGATCGATCCTCCACTGCTTCTACTTTCTTCTTCAACGCATGATCACGCCATTTAGAGTCTTGTGAAACTCCATGTAGTGAAATCCTTTGCTCTATCTTTCTTCGCTTCATCTTCTTCCTCCAATTCGAAAGCCGCATGCAGAACTGAGACGGTCTCCACTTCTTCAAGATTGAAGCAAACAGCGAAAGCCCTTAGGTCCTTTACTTGTTTTCCTCTTGATCCCTTTCCAATCTTTCTTTTATTCGAGCCTGGGCTCGACCTCATCTTTCTATGCCGCACCGTCGAAGCCCTTGTCGCATTGTTCAAGCTGCTCTGCCTTCCTTTTCCTGCTTTGCACCTGAGCCACTTTTGAAGTGTTTCGCCTCCTCCTCTGTGCCCCAACCCTAACTATTAGCATTTTATTTACATCCTTATTGTATAAAGAAATAAAAAAATCAGAAAAAGAAAAGATCTATGTTCTATTTTGTTGTCCCATTATCAATCATTGATTACCGTTGCCTTAGTTGACAGTACTTTAAAAAGTATAAAAACTGGGCAATTGGGCAATTTTTTAAAATGTTCATTCGAGGAAGCATGAGTTTCTATGCTTAGGAATTAAGCAACGTACGGGGAAATCACGATCTCATTTGAAAAATCTTATAAAACAAACATTTTAAAATACCCGTCTTAGGAAATGCAAGTACCCTTCCTTGGGAATTAAGTATCGTACAGAAACTTGATTTCCCAGACTAGTTACCTCTTATGACTAAGCAGATCAGGGATTATGAGAACCCTAAAAGACAGAACCATGGGATCATGATCGAGTTCATCTTCATTTCCCACACTACCCGCTTTAAGCTTCAAGTGATAGATTTTATATTTTAAAATATATGTTTACTGTTGTTATATGCTGATTATTTAGTGTTAAATGACTAACCTTAATCAAATTTACTCTCCCTTTATTGGGAGGAATAATTAACCATAATAGCTTGCGCTTATGAGAAACCTCGAACTTCATATCAAAAATTTCTCGCAAAATGATAACTAAATCTCTAGGTAGTGCCTTATCTACCATTCCATTTGCCTTCCAAAAATTTAACCATCAAAGTTTTCTAAAAAATAAAAAGGAAATGCAGAGTTATGTGAGTTGAAGTTTTTGGAGCCCACATGTGTGTTTTACATTTTTTTTTTGTTTCATTTCTTTCAAAGAACTTTTTTCTTGTCAAATGATAAAAACAACGGAGCTATATAATTCATTCAATATAACAATTTATTTAAAAAACAAGTCAACATTTTTTTTTTTGTATGTGAAAGTAACAAAAGTTTTGGAGCAAGTATAACATTCAATATTTTGAAAATGTATGAATCAAAATAACTATAATATCATTCACTTAAGAAGTTCTTGATATATTTCGAATAAAATTATTGCTTAAATCAATCTATTGATGATTGGAGACTTGGTTCGTGAGAATATTAGCTCATATGTAGTTCAACTTTGGTTGTGCCAAGTATGATGACTATTTATTGTACCATAATAGTCTTTGGAATGTCATACATGTTTTAGAGTTGTCTTGGGTGCACATGAACATGGAATTTAAAGTGGGTTCCCCAAGCCACAAAAATGTAATTACTTTTATATGACAATGGTAGATCGATTCCATAAGCTTCTAGCGCAGAATAAGAAAGTTCTCCTGCCTGTGAGGAATGAAGCAGGATGTGATTATGGAACATAGAACCACATTCAGGCTGAATGTGAAGGCTAGATTCCTTGATCTACCATGATTGTGGGATAGGATGGGATGGGTGGGGATTCTGTTCTGATTTCATTGTAGTGGGACTTTTCCTGCTTATCGTTGTTGCCAGGTTCTTGTGGGTTATTTTTTTAATATTATTTTAACTATAATCAGTTTTATTTTGCATGAGAACTATTTATATGTTATTATTTTCTTGTTTTAGTACTTTTGCTTTTGTTTTTTGTATTTAGAGATTTATTTTTTTGATTTTCTTCTCTAAGTAGTGTTGTATCATCTTTTTCTTACAAGTGGTGTGTCTGTAGTTTGTTCAGGAGCAGTGGTGGATATCCCTCGCCAAACGCCTCTTATATCTTTCCAAATGTTGTTGAACTTGCAAACTTTCATTCCCTTGTTCTGCAACCTCCTCCGTATTAGACCCTCTCTTAAACACCTTTTAGGAACCAAAGAACAAAATCAGTTCGAAAGTTATTATGACATTATATATTTTGCAAATGCTTTACAAAGGCCTAAAACGTATAACTTCAATTCATAGTAATTTGCAAGTTTTCAATGACGCTAACTTCAAAACATGCTCAAACCTTTTACACAAAACTTCTAGATCAGACAATTAAAAATTGTGGATTTTTGTTGAGTTTATGTTTGGATTAAAATTAAGTAATATGACAATAGATCGGTTAATCATTGTAGATAACCAACAATATAGGTTTTCTAGAAAGATTTTATGCTAAATCAACTAACTGAATTTCATTACAAGAAGGAAAGTAAGAGCCCACTAATTGCTCACTTAAAACCAATAGGCAATCCTTAAATGATCAAACATTCGATAGCTAGGGGCCTTATTTTGGTTATTAACTGTTGACCTCATTTTTTGTTGAGGTTTAGTTTTTCCTCTTTAGTAGCCTAAGGTCTAGCCATAGGACTTTCCTATTGACTATTCTTAGAAAACTACATAAGCAGCCCTCACCATTAGAAATTCCAAACTCTTCTCTACTCGACTTGAAGTTCCACATATTGGTCCTAACCTCTAGCACTTAGTAGGTGGGGCCATTGTAGGGGAATTCAAGATGAGTCACCCCTTAGGACTACTGGACCTTAGGGTTGACCATGGGTGTTGGTCTAGGGCTAAGGCACTCACTTGCAATCACAATCACTCACAATCACTCACTACCCTAAACTCAGAATTTCTAGGCCTGGTCCCTTGACACTTTTGGGAGACTCCTGTAGGTGGTCCCCTAAACCCATTAGCCCTAGGCTAGGGTTTGGCTAAGACCACTACATAGAGAACCCAAAATGGGGTTTCCATTGGTCCATGGCTTATTGATGGTGGTTGGCACTCCAACTCTACCAAGACACCCAACCTAGCCTTTTGCCCTTAAATTCCCCCAAATTACCTAGGTGCCTTTATAACTCCAAATTTGGCCAAAATTTCCAAATCTACCCAAAATACCCAACTTGGTTCAAAAATCATTCAAACACCTTGAAAACACCTAAACTACCCAAAATCACAAAAAATTGCCAAATTACCAAAATACCACTCCTTATCCAAAAATTCCAAAAATTCCAAAAAATCCCAAAAATTTCCAAAACCTCCCAAATATTCCCAATTTAATTTTTTCAACTATCACATGACCCAATGTGGCCAATTTGACTATATTTGGCCAAAACCCCCAAATTTCCTTTTAAAGGCCCATATTTTTCCCAAATTACCTCAAATGTCTATCCAATTGGTCTCAATTTACCTCAATTTCAATTCTAAACTCAAATTTACCCTTGATGTTACCAATCTAGACTAAATTCAGGCTCAATTGGTCCATGATTTGAACCCAATTTTGAGCTAAACCAAAAACCCAATTTTGGCCCTATTACTTGGTTTTACCAAATTGAACCCATAGCCCACTCAATTGGCCACAAATTGTGTTGAAAAACCTTCATAACATCCCCATACATCAAAATTGACCTTCAATTGTCCTTGGTGAGGCCTCAATTTCATTTGATTTCTACCTAAGTCCAAAAGCCCCAAATTTACCCCAAATTAGCCATGTCTCAAAATCTCACCACGTTGAGGACCTTAAACCTAAAATTTCCACTCCATCCCTTCATGAAAGATCTTCGCAACATATCCCTTGATCATGTGGACCATTCCACTGTCAAAGTTCAATTTTGAGCTCAAAATCTTATTGGGCCAATTGACATGGCTAACCTAGCCCAAACCCAAGCTTTGATCACTTAAACTCACATTGAACCCATGTATTAAACATGACCAAACCACCTTAAAGCAATCAAATTAACTTCACCTCAGCCATTGGTTAGACCCTAAGACTGAGCCAAAACATCTAACCCAAGCTAGATGAGCCATGGACCAAAAGTCCCCCAAATTAAGGGATCTTATTTCCAAAAATACACATGTTTCAGATACCCTTACCAAAACTAAACCCCATTGCATTAAATTGCTTTGACAGATTCCCCTAGATACCCTGAGCACCTAGCCACCTCCCCCTGCCATGGCCGGCTGGCCTAGTCGCTGGAGAAGCTCAAAATTGAGAGCCACCCCCATGTAACTTCACCCAAATCAAACCTAGAGGCCAGCTCAGACAAATTAAATTGTAGAGCTCCTCTGCCCTCCATATAAGCAACGCAATGCACCCCCTAATTGGCCATGACAGCCACCCCTTAGCTATTTTTATAAAAGCCACCTCCCACGGCCATGGCAAGGGATAAAAATTTCTTAGAGAGACCTCCCCAAACTGACCACAGAGCTTCCCTAAAATCCCTTCAATGCATCCCAACTACTTTCCCTCACCAATTTCCACTATCAGAGTTCAATTTTGTGCTCGAAACCTTGTCAAAAATCAGGACAGAGCTCATTACACCTCCACACTCCACCAAACTCAAATTAACTCTACCCACACCTTCACAACATTGAAAGAAGTCAAAGCCCCATAAAATCCCACTTCCACAGAGCCTCTACCATAGCTCTAGATCAACACCCAAATTTGGTCGTGATCAAATTCCTACTTAGGCCTTACACCACAACAAGTGGCTTAATCCCTAGCCTCTTTGGACCCTAACAAACATGCCAAGAGCCGGAAATAAAGACACAGCCCAATACATCTCCATAGTCCACCAAACTCAAATTAACTTCACTCAAACCTTCACAACAGTGAAAGAAGCTTAAGCCTCATCAAATTCCTCTCTCACAGAGCCTCCTAAAAAAAATTCATTCAATTTGGATAAGAAATGAGAGAGATCTTAAGGCTAGAAGATGGAAGGTTCTCGGGCTAAGGAAGATCACAGGATCACTTTATCGGGGATAATGATGGGGAGTCATTCAATCGCGCGTGTATCGGATGGACGGTCGAGATGAAGCCGGACAGCGCTTCGGAACATAAATCGGGGGCCGAGTCAATGCTGAGGTGGACGGCAGCGTTAAATGGGAGCGTGCCACGTGGAGCTTCGGAGCCGCCATAGGTTGATGTGGCGCCGCGCGTTTAAATAGATAAATATGAATTTAAAACATCAGAAAATGACCCTTTACTGACATGCCTCTTTGTGAAAATTTTATTTTATTTTTTTATGGTGTACAAAAATCACAAAAATAAAATAAAAATAATTAATCTGGAGTCCATTTTATGCATATTTTACTTTTAATTAATTAAACTCTGATTTGGATGTTTTGATTCTCCATGCATGTAATGATATCACCATGGCTTGAAACATTAGCATGTTGTTGCCTCTGTCTTAGGGAACATTCCCTGATTTTTTCCAAAGTCAAGGGAGGTCCCTAGATAGAGAATCATATTTTTCAAGTTTATGTGCATTATTTGCTTAAAATAATCATTTAAATTAGCATGTTGCTTAGAAAAATTCAAGAAAAATTTGGAAGGTTTATGATGACTAGAGAGCCTTTGGGAAAATTTCTCATGAGCCAAGTCATTCAAAATACACCTAATCTTCCTAAATCACTAAGATAATTAATTTTGAAAAATTCAAACAACAAAATGAGTTGATTTTTTATCTTCACTGTTATTTAGGATCCAAAAAACTCACCATAAAAATTTCAAAGCATTTTGAGTTCATTTGGTAATTAGGTTAATATTTAAAGATAAATAATATTTTTGGCACTTAAATGAATTTTAAAAATCAAAACATAACCCAAAAATTTATAAAAACTTATTTTTTGAGTTCTCTGTGATCAGAGGTATTTTCTAAAAATAAAATAGAGTTTAAAATAAAAACTTGATTTTAAACCTATGTTAAATATTTAAATAATTAAAATTCCATAAAAGTCACAAAAATAATAAAATTCATGGAAATGTTCTAAATTGCTTCCTAAGCACTTACAAACAATTAAGATTTTTTTTCCTGATTTTCTAAATAAAGATATTGAATTTCAAAACTTAAAAATATTTTTTAAAGGCTAAAAATGGATTTTCACTAAAACAATTTCAATAAATCAAATAAAACTCAGAAAAACATAAAATTTACTCCTCTGAGTTCTTTGACCTCAGAGAATATTTTCAAAAATATAAAACTTAATTTTTTTCAATTAAAATATTTCATATTTAATAAATACCCTAGAAATTAAAATAATTCTTAAAATTCAAACAATCATGAAATTTGGCTCAAAGACTTCTCTGGTCTAGGTCTACCTCCAGTAAAAATTTCAAGAAATTAGGATTTACCTTTGTCAAGTTAGGAATTTTCTTTGAAAAATCCTATTTTTGCATAAAAATAATTATATAAATTAAATTAATTTTTCAAAAATCACATTTTCTCCTCTGATGTCTTAATTGACCCATGAATGAGGTATGATAAGAATATCAAAGTCATTTGGATTAAATTTGATAAATTATGAAATGTTAAAGCCTTAGGGGCAAATACGTAATTTTCGAAATTTAGCCTTAATTAACATTTAGGCTTAATTTAAAGAGGGAAATGGGTAACCTATGACCTTAATTTGGATGTTTGAAACACAAGAGGTTAATTGGTAGTAACCAACTTAGTAGAAACCAACCTCACTTTCTTAATTGAAAAGATAAGTTAATAAATTTCTAAATTATAAAAATTTGGAAGTTTATTAAAATAAAATGAGCCCAGGACTTAGGGGTACGGCTTTTGAAGTCAATAATTAATCAATTTAATACCCTTATTTTGATTTTGAAATAAAATTCAAATCATAATTTATGACCACCTCAAGCTTAATCTTTTCAAAACTAACTAAGACACTCACCTAGGTCTTAAGGGCTTAATAGTGACTTAGGCTAAATCAAGTTTCATTTAAACGAGGATTAGAGGAGTAAATATCAATTAAAACTAAGACGTCTTTAAAACACTACAAGCCCAAGTCAAAATTTGGCTAAGTGTTCCAATAACACTAACTTGCCTCCTTAAGGGACTTCACCCACATAATCTTCAAAATTAAATTACAAATGATAATTACATTG
>NW_018251716.1:2729-7781 GCF_001263595.1 Phalaenopsis equestris | reverse complement strand
TAAACCCTCACATCTTCCAGGCTATTTGTGTGATCGTTTCACATGAATGTAAGCCCTAACAAATAAAGTTAGCAGGATGAAACACCTAAATATTTCTCCTCAAAACTGAAGCCAAACATTAGGGTAGCTTGAGAAGTCACCGGAGTTCTCCTCTGGATCTATGACATTCCCTAGTTTTTTCTTTTTTTGGACTTACAACAAAATGTTTCAAATTTGAGTCAATCTTATTTGAAACTCCTTGAAGATAATATTTTCTAATTTTTATCGAGAGTTATCTTAAGTGACTTTGATCATTTAAGATGTAATTAACTATAAGGGCTTGCCCTTATAAGAAGCATGTCTGAACCCAGCTGAATATAAATCCTATTTAATTCTTTATAATAAATAAGGGAACTTGTCGGCAAATACAAAGGTTTCGTAAACCAAACGGATGTCATATATTCCTTAGTTTATTTGATCGAGTCTCATCCTCAAGTATTGTGTTTATCCTTCGGGATAGATACAAGATTTGAAGTATTGTGCTCTTTCATTTAAACTATGAAAAATATAAGGTTAGTTTGATTTCATATTTTTCTAAAACTAAATATATATATAAATTAAAACATACTTCCGAAGCGGGCGACGGGATTTCGATTCCGGTGACCGACAGCTTTTTACGGGCAACTCCCTCCAACACAAAATAACGCCGACATTAACTTGTTATAATTTTGTTTTCTTTCTGTGCATATTGAAAGGATGAACAATCCAAGCTTTCTTGGCCACTTCCTTTTCTACATTTACTAGTCCATACTTATTCCTATAAACTCATGAAAATAAATCTGTGAAACACCTCCAGATTTGCATTTTCAGAGGAGGAGAACTATAGTCTGAAGAAAATTGCCAAAATTGAAGATCCAGCGGATTATTCACGGCTTGGACTGCTGGTAAGCCATTATGAATCAGTTCTTTCATAATTCTTTTTGGCAGAATTCATCGCTAGTAATTCCAAACCTGTTATTATGAAAATTAACAGCCCCAAAGAGCAGATATAGACATGAATCAACATGTAAACTTCGTCACCCATATTGGCTGGGTCCTAGAGGTAACTCAACTCACTAAACCCTGATTACTCATCGAGTAAAGTGCCAAATTGTTTTCCTTGACTATTTAAATTGAGTCATTTTAATCCCACAATCAATAAAAGTGTGAAATCAGTCGCTTGATTTTATTTTAATGTGGGTATATTAAAAAAATGGGGCCAATTCCTATGTATTTACATATCTACAACCTAAACTTCAATTTTTATATCTATAGAAGTGTGAAATTAATCACTTAATTTTTTTTAGTGGGGGTTAACTTAGCCTTCCCTTTAAAGAGTTTGGAGACTATCTCAACCCATTTTCAATAAGGAGTTTACATACGCACACCCAAAGTTTATGTATTTACCAATAACGCACCAAGCTTCATTTTTTACGGATGCAGTACCTAACTTAGCATTTTCTCACAGCGGAAACGGTGAAATACTGCTTTTCATGTACAAGTAAGGTGCTTTATCCATAAAAATTGAAGTTTTGGTGCATGATAAGTGAATACATAAGGTTTTGGGTGCTGCGCATGTAAATATTCCATTAAATAAAAGGGGCATTTACCTACATACCACCCAATTCCTATGTATTTCCATACTTAATAACTATTCTTTAGTTTTTACATTGTATCTTCCAAATATTTCATATAACATCAAAAATTCGTTTTTTTCTTACTTTTAAAACGTGAAATACACCTTTCCATGTACAGACAAGGTGGCATATATGTAAAAGTTGAAGTATAGCTATTAGATATGTAAATACATAAGAATTGAGTGGTATGTACCTAAATCTTCTATTAAAAAATGGGGCATTGGCCTACATATCACCCAATTACGATTTATTTACATTTTTAACTCCTAAATTTTACTTTTTACATTTATACCATCTAAATGTTTAATATCACTTAAAATATACCACTATCTTGACTTTTAAAAAGTAAAATATTCCTCTCCATGTATAAATAAGTAGCATATACGTAGAAAAATATGATGTTTAGGTGTAAGATATGTAAATACATAGGAACCGAGTGGTATGCATGCAAATCTGAGTAAAAAAAATTTGGGGACTAAAATTGACATGTTTATAGCCTCTTAAGATTAAAACGATCCCTCTGCAAAAAATATTACGGAACATCTTTCTTGTTTAAAGTTGTTCTTACCATTTTCAAAAATATGCTTCCAGAGCATGCCCCAAGGAATTATTGACACAAACGAACTCCAAACCATCACCTTGGATTTCCGACGCGAATGCCAGCACGACGTCATGGTCGACTCACTTACCAGCTTAGACTCAGAAGAAATCCTGCTTTCAAAGAGCACCAATGACCACCCCTCCAACCAGCAACACAACCATGGGAGCGGTTATCTTCATTTCCTGCACTTCTTGAGACTTTCAGGGACCAGCTTGGAAATAAGCAGAGGGCGAACTATTTGGAGGAAACTCATCCGGTAATATAATTTGTCAAATGTTCTATTCTGAAATTTATTTTGTTGCTTTTGTCCTCTTTAATTTCTACAAAACAAGTCTGGCAATGTCAGTCTTATGTTTGGAATTCTGCTTGTTGCTTATCCTTTTTATGAATAATTGGTTTTGGTGGCCATTTATGTAAGAAGATTTGTGATTTCAGAAATAAATGTGATTAATTGTTGTATTAAGTGCAGTTGAAATTAGTGTTATAATGGATTTGTGTTAATAAATTAATGTTGAAGAATGATGAGAATTTGTCAAATATAAAGATTTCGAAAGAAATTTCGAAGATTTAGGTTTGTTAGAAATGTAAAAAAGTAAAGTTTAGAGATGTTTAGATATGTACATGCATATGAAATGGATGGTATGTATGTAAATGCCCCAAAGAAAAGAGGATTTACATGCATGCCACTCAATACCCTAAGTACTTACATTTCTAACACATGATCTTCAATTTTTACATCTATATACATGCCACTTTACATATGCATGAAAAAGGTATGTTTGTATAAATTATGTTAGTGGTGTTTTTGATGTGATATAATGATTTGGTTGGTAGAAATGTAAAAAAAACAAAGTTTAGGGGCTAGATATGTCAATACATACCAATTGAGTGTATGTAAATGCCCCTAAAAGAAAAAAATGGGGTTGGTTAATATGAATAATTTGAATTTTTATGAGTGATCTTGCAGATAACTGAATTAACACATTATATTGCATGAGTAAATTGGAGAGGATTTAAACTAGTTACAGCAAATATTTGGGCTGATATTTTGTCAAGATTTATTTATCCATCTCTTTGTTACATTTTTTTTAATACTGTCGTTGCAGGTCCCAAGCGCGGATGTGAAAAGTGAAGGGTTGTGTTAGGTACTCGACAACCAGCGTAAAACTTGTCGAAAAAAAATCATGACATGAATCCTTGGAAGTGCTAGGGCGTCCCCTGGAAGCGACGCACTGTATAACTTGAATATAGTGAAAAGTGTGCAAGGGCCACTACTCCGGCGTCCGGATATGCTTCAACTTGAGGGAAGTATTATATTTATAAAGACAATCTCTAGCCGTTATTATTTTTTATTAGATTTTATTTCCTCATTATGTATTTTCTATTTATTTTATTCTGTTTTATTTCTTTCCTATTTTTTTTTTTTGTTTTATTTCATAGGAAAATTAATATCTTATGTATTCAAGAAACTAAGTGGGTTGCAGAAAATGTTAAAGAGATTGATACTTTAAGTTTTAAACTTTGGTATTCTGGTAAGAGTCGCACTAGAAATGGTGTAGGTGTAATTATAGATAAGAGTTTGAAAGATAATGTTGTAAAAATTAATAGAGTTTGTGATAGAAATATAGCCCTTAAGATTATCATTAATACTAAGATTTTAAATATTATAAGTGTTTATGCTCCTCAAGTAGGTTTAGATACCTGTTCTAAAGATAAATTTTGGAATGACTTAGAAGACTTAATACAAATGATACCTCTTGAAGAAAGAATTTTTATTAGAGGAGATTTAAATAGACATATCGGTAGAGTGGTAGAAAATTTCAGAAATATTCATGGTGGCTACGGTTTTGGACTAACTAATGAAGAAGGTAGAGTTATTTTAGATTTTGCTTTAGCATATGATTTTGTTATTACTATTATTTTATTCAAGAAAAGACATGAACATCATATTACTTATAAGAGGGGATCTAATAAAACACAAATTGATTATTTTCTTATGAGAAGAAGAGATCGTCGTGATTGTAGATTGTAAGGTCATTCCAAGTGAAAATTTAAGTACCCAACATCATTTATTAGTTTTAGATTTTAAGATTAAGAGTAGAAAAATAAAAAATACTAGGACTCATCATTGCAAAAATAGATGGAGAAACTTAAAAGACACAAATAAAATAATTTTTTTGAGTAAAATTCAAGATTTCAAAATTTGAGATATTCATGAAGAAGCAAATGTGATGTGTGATAAAGTAACAAATACTATTAAACAAGTAGCAAAAGATGTGCTTGGAGAATCAAAAGAAAAATTATTTACAAATAAAAATAGTTGGTGGTGTAATAATAAAGTGCACGAAAATATAAAATATAAGAAGTTATGTTATAAAAATTGGTTTAAATGTAAAAGCTTAGAGAACTGGGAAAAATATCAAACGGACAGCAGAGAGTCTAAAAGAACAATCTGTGACGCTAAAAATTCTGCTTTTAATGATCTTTATAATAGATTAGATACTAATGAGAGTAAAAAATATATGTATAAACTAGCAAACCAAAGAGAAAAGAAAAGTAAAGATTTAACTCAAGTAAAGTGTATTAAAAATGAAAATCAAAAAGAATTTTTCTTAGAAAAACATATTCAACATAGGTGGGTGAGTTATTTTGATAAACTTTTTAATGAAGTTTCTGAAAATACAATTGACCTTAGTGATTTTAATATTGTGAATAATAATAAAACGTTTCATTTTTACCGTCGCATTAGCAAAAAAGAAGTTGAGGAGGCTTTAAAGAAAACCAAGGGTGGAAAGT
>NW_018251716.1:0-2005 GCF_001263595.1 Phalaenopsis equestris | reverse complement strand
GTAGAATTCAAGTTGGTTGGTTGAAGTGGAGGAATGCTTCGGGTCTTTTGTGTGATAGAAAAGTACCGCTAAGACTGAAAGGAAAATTTTATAAGATGGTGGTGAGACCTGCAATGCTCTATGGCGCTGAATGTTGGCCTTTAAAAGAGAAGCATAATAATAAGTTAAGTGTTGCCGAGATGAGAATGATTAGGTGGATGAGTGGCTTTACACTTAGAGACAAAATGCGGAATGAATATATTCGTGATAGGGTTGGTGTAGCTCCTGTGACAGGCAAAATTAGAGAAAGTCGTCTTAGATGATTTGGTCACATTAAACGTCGACCATCTGATGATCCGATTAAGAGTAGATGTTTTAGATTTGACTTGTGTTAAGAAAGGCAGAGGTAGACCTAGGAAGACTTGGGCTTATTGTATTAAAAATGATCTTAATTTACTAGAACTAAATAAAAATATGACACTAAATAGGACGCAACGGAGAAAAAGGACTCAAGTAGCCGACCCCACGTAGTGGGATTAAGGCTTTGCTATTGTTGTTTGTTACATTTTTTTCATCTTTTATTGTACAAGCGTAAGGAATGTAAATATTTTTATACCTTATTTCTATTTGACATTGAATAACTTTTCTTTCGGCCATTTACATGCATACCACCCAAATTCTATGTATTTGTACAAAAAAAACAACTAAATTTTTCTTTTTTATGTTCGTACAACTCAAATGTCTATAAAAATAGCAGTAGTTTTAAAAACTGAAATACACATGTATAGATAAAAATGGACGTTTAGGTGTTAGATCTATAAATAGGAACTGGGTGGTATGTATGTAAATCTTAGTTCTTTCACAGCTATTTTTGCATTTTTATTCTTATTATATTTAATTTGGTTTTTAATATCATCTTTTTAATTAAAATTTTAGGTTCAAGTAACAGAGCTGACTCAAATTTTAATTAGCTTTTTAGAAATCATTCATGTTAATAAAAATTCCAATTTTAAAAATCAGTATATAAATAAATATTAAGCATTTATATACCACTTAAATAATTTATGCATATCTCTAACTTAGTGCACATAAGTCTAATTAGTTCAAAAAGTAAATTTTTGTTTATTATAAAATCTTAATTTGAGCAAATTTAATGGGTCATTGGGGGTCATACCATCTGTGTGATACTAGTTCTACAGGTTTGATTTTATCTCAAAGTCTTAATTAGAGTAAGACTTTCACCTTCCTACTTGTTGATTTTGAAAAAAATAGTCTTAGAATAAGGTTTTTTTTTTTAATAATTTGAAAAATAGATTTGATCAATTTACATAATTATATAAAAAAATTTTAAATAATTTTGCAAAAGTTTTATTTTTACAAAGGGTGATCTTATATATGATCTAAATATATTCATTTATTTATTTAAAATTGCTAATGTATCTTGTTTTTAGATTATTAGGATCTCTTAATCAATCACATGTGATTAGATTATGACATGTTAATTATTGTCTTAAAATGAGCAAACATTGATGATGATATATATCAATTGAAACAATAATTCAATCCTAAGTCTAAGAACTTGATTCAGTAGCTAGTTAGGAGTATTGATTCAAATTAGATATGCAAATGCATACTATTCAATCTAAGGGTTAAATGATTGGACGAATTTCATCAAGCACTCAACTGTTTTCTAGTGTTTAGAAATGATCAAAACATATAGAAAAGCAATTCTAATTGCCTCGAAAAAGTTTAAATATTTAGAGTGCTTAGACATGAATAATGCTTGAACAAATATGATTTGCTTGTGCAGAGAAAATACTAGTGGATTTGATCCATTAAAAGGGCACAATTCTCTCAAGTGGATATTGCTCGCTAGAGTAAAGAGAATGTCCAAATAGAATTGGCTCATTTGAGATATAAAATATTCTTTACGAGTGAATTTATTTTACTCAAGTAGAAAGAAAATGTTGTGGCACATTTGGTCCACTTAGATATGAGTGATTGTAAGAAGATTTTGTGTACTTGA
>NW_018251715.1:34325-35070 GCF_001263595.1 Phalaenopsis equestris | reverse complement strand
ATTGTGGCTTGGTTCATATGGATGTGCAGAAACCATAGAAAATTTGATGAGAAGTTTTCTGGGTCAAAATATGTGATTCTTAATTGTATCTCTTATATTCAAAAATTGATCAAGTTTCATCACTTCTCAAATGTTATAAAGCACTGGACTCTAGGAAGCAATACTCCTCTTCTTTAGTCTTTCAAAATAATCCTTTGGAGTCCTCCCCTTACTGGTTGGTTGAAGGTCAACACTAATGGCATCTTCTCAAATGGTTGTGCTGGTATTGGGCTAATCTTCAGGAACTCTCATGGTTCTCCCATTCTTTATTTCACTACTCCTGCTGTGGCAATGGATGCTCTGGAGGCAGAATTCATATCTACTGGGCCATCAGAATTGCTTCTTACTGCCACATGGGTCCTTTGACCAAAGAAACAGATACTACTAATTGCATTAAAAATCCTCCTTCATGATGAAACCCCTCCTTGGAATATAATCAGATGGAACAATTTGTTATTAGCCCTACTACCCAGATACAAGATCAATATCAATTATATTCCTAGAGAGGGTAATTGTCTTGCTCATTGGCTTGCCTCCCAGGGTAGAAATACTGAACATACCTTTGTTGGGCTGACTCTTACACCTGAATTAAAATTCCTACTAAATGGTGACAATTTGGCACTCCCCTATATCAAATGTATGTAACTGCTATGGGAGGTAGAACCTTGAGGGAAGGTATTGAGTTACATTGTGTTAGACTTTACTG
>NW_018251715.1:28733-30862 GCF_001263595.1 Phalaenopsis equestris | reverse complement strand
ACAACAACAATAGAACATAAAAATTCAAAACACAACATAAAACATAGTCCACAACATCACATAACTGCATCTGTAACAGTACTACATCACAGAGTCCATAACAAAAACACAAACATAACAATATATCAAACCAAATCAAGTCCAACACATCATCTCTCATCTCTACTCCTCTCCACTCCCAGAATCACCACTATACCATTTTTCTTTAGGCTCATAGTCAGAATAATGAGGATATTGATGAAATACTACTCCTGGGTCACCTCTATTCAGACCCTCCAGAGATGGGTATAATTTCTCCTCAAAGTCACTCTTTCTCCTATTATACCTATTTGTATGCTCAGCAAAATGTTCTAGATTTTGGACTTTATCAACGGTAAAGTGGATATGAGTCATCATCTTCTATAATAACAACTCTTGAGTCTTAGTTGACTCATCTCAAGATGTAGAAGCATGTGAAGCAGATGGTCTTGATGAAGATGTTGTAAAGGTAGATGCAACAGACGTTTCTAATCCATAGCTCCTAGAAAATCCTTCTCTCCAGCCAAAAATCGAATGCTCTGAATAAGTCTTCACATTCACTTTCGTAATGGGCTTCAAAGGCAACAGAACTTCCTCCCAGCTATCATGCTTTACTCCACCTGCTCGCATAAAGAAAATATCAAGGAAACCAATCTCATACCTGTAGTAGTAGCAGCAGCAACTAAACTGATAATAGTGTGATAGATCAAAGCCCTTACGTTGATGGGATTTCCCTCCTGGATACAATAATTCAATGTTGCTCTCTCTCTTGTCACTTTATTGAGATGTTTTGTAGGAAGCAGACGAGCATATATAAAATAGTACCAAGCTTTTGTTGGTGCACACAACTTTGACGTTAGAAAATTTACTCTCCTCTCATTTGTAATCTTCCAAAGTCCTCTTCTAACAGTCAAATAAGATATGATCGCATCCAATTTCGCTTCTGTAGGACTAAAATTTGCATAAAAACACAAAGTCTCCAGTGGTAAATGGTAAAACAAGCTGATTTCCTCGAGTAAAAGGTACCAACTTCCCTACCTAGTTCAATTCTCCACATTTTGGTTCTCTTCGCTCCAAATTCACTTTTTTTTACATCTTTTTTCTCCAATGACCCTAATTCATCATTCCTGCAACAAAACATCAAAAATACATTTGTTTAAAGTGCAATAACATCAAAAACAGTATAAAATAGGTATGAAAATCTCAACATATTTTCCTTTGGTCACATCACTATATCGATCCTAAGCTTTTGAACTGACAATTTTGCTTCAATCGAAAGTAGACTTCCCCTTCCTTCTCTTCATCTTTGGTACAAATTTTATAAATTCCAAAAATAACTTTAAAAATCAAGTTTAAATCACTAAACTAAACTTCCAAAAGCACTAACTAAACTTTCCAAGCAATTTCCAAAGATTTTTCTTCACTTTTCACCATGAACAATAAATTTTCAAAATCTTCCAAATGTGCTTAAAATATAGGGTGAAAATCCAAACTTTTTGCATAGAAGTAAAGCTCTTACCTTAAGGAACTTGGATCTAGCAAATATCACTTGATTCCACCAAGAAATCTCCAAATTTCACTTGCCCTAGCCCTCAAAATCACAAACTCGAGTTGGCGAAGATGATAGGAGGCGTTAAAAATGGAATTTTCGGACCAAAAATTCACTTTTAATAGTTCGTGAACCGGTTTTCATGAACCGGCGCTCAAGCGCGGGTAAGTGGCTCTTAGGTGTCTGCCTCTCGGGTTGGCTCGAGCATAAGCATGAGATGTGGTGCTTAGGCTCCAGTGCATAATTTTTGAAATTTTTAATTATAAGTAAAATGCACTATTGGCCTAAGTAAACCACCCCTAAATGGTCTCATAGCACTTAAATGACTATTTTTACTTCTTATAACTCCCTTCTCTCTCAAAATTCTCCAAAATAATTAATTCAATTCAAAATAACACAAAATTTCAGACAAACAAACACTTATATTCATTCACAAACAATTACAAACATTTTTAATATTTAACACTTAGTTCTCTCTCCAAATAATCTTGGATGAGAAAATTTTCTTAAGTACAAAACACTTAACAAACGTTTACAATTAAACACATAAGTGACACAAACA
>NW_018251715.1:0-28576 GCF_001263595.1 Phalaenopsis equestris | reverse complement strand
CTCTAATACTATCATCTTCGATCCACTTTTGCTTAAGGAACATCGCCTTATCTGCTTCCTCTACATAATTGGTATGGTTGAATTGCATCTTAAGTTGCCACCCAATATGTTCTAGATGAGCATGCAATTCAAGCACCTTAGTCTCTAATGCAGATATAGTATTCTCCATCTGGTTGCGATTAAGAAACCGTTATACATCTCCTGTGCACTTTAACTAATGAACTTCTTCCTCATCGCTTCTTCATTCTTCTTTAAATCCATCTCCCATGAAGACATTTTCTCTAAATCTCTCTCTTTCTTATACTTTTAGGGCTAAAAATAATATGGGGTGAAATTCCTTTACAAACCTCTTCTATTTATAGGCCTAATATCCCTCATAACTTCTAGGCGCAACTAGGAACTGCCAAGACACATTTATTCCAACTAAATTGCAATTACACCTTCTAGAAATCGAAATTTGCACATGTGATTAAATTGTCGCGCTTAAGCGTCGGATCTGACGCTTAAGCGCTAATGCGTTTTAGGGCTAAAAATAATATGGGGTGAAATTCCTTTACAAACCTCTTCTATTTATAGGCCTAATATCCCTCATAACTTCTAGGCGCAACTAGGAACTGCCAAGACACATTTATTCCAACTAAATTGCAATTACACCTTCTAGAAATCGAAATTTGCACATGTGATTAAATTGTCGCGCTTAAGCGTCGGATGTGACACTTAGGAGCCAAAACTCTTTTGCACAATTTTTAACCTTTTTGCTTTAAATTTGATTCTTTTTCATTCCTTTAAGCATTTTTTTTCATTTTTACTTATATCTACAAGAAAAATACAAAAATTTTGTCCATTGAAGCACAATATCTCAAAAATAGGTATAAAAATGTGTCTAAAAACACTATATATTTGGGGCCGCCTCACATAAAGCCATTGGTTTTACGTCGTCAGCCCGACGTAACCTGTGCTCATTCTGGTTGACCCAACATCATTCCATCATTATATTTATGTTGATCCCTTATAAAATAAGGTTTGAGTCTATGTCCATTCACTTTAAAAATTTTCTCGGAATTAGGATCATTAATATCCACAGCTCCATAATGATAAACTTTTATCACAACAAATGGGCCAATCCACTTGGACTTAAGTTTGCCTGGAATTAATCTTAACCTTACATTATATAGCAAAACTTGTTCCTCTGGCTGAAAATTTTTAGTAAGAATCTTTCGATCATATCACATTTCATCTTTTCTTTATAATTCTTAGCACTCTCATAAGATTCATTCCTTATCTCTTCAAGCTCATTTAATTGTAGCAATCTTTTCTCACCAGCAACATTGAAATTATAATTAAACTCTTTAATAGCCCAATATGCTTTATGCTCAAGTTTAATTGGTAAGTGCAAGCTTTCCCAAATATTAGATTATATGAAGACATTCTTATAAGAGTTTTATATGCAGTCCTATAAGCCCCAAAGCATCGTCAAGTTTGACTGACCAATCTGCTTTTATTGGATTCACAGATTTTTTCATAATTTTTTTGATTTCCCAATTGGGTAATTCAGCCAAACCACTTGTCTGAGGATGATAAGCAGTAGCAATTCTATGATTTATATGATATTTCTTTAATAACTTCTCCATAATGGTATTTCTGAAATGACTTCCCCCATCAGTAATGATAGTAATGATAACTCTCGGCATCCCAAATCTACAAAATATATTTGTTTTCAAAAATTTTGCAAAACTTTGAGTATCACATCTAGGTAAACCAACAGCTTCTATCCATTTGGATACATAGTCCATAGCTAACATAATATACAAATTTCTGAAAGATGATATAAATGGTCCAATGAAATCTAATCCCCAAACATCAAATATTTCAACTTCTAGCATATAATTGAGGGGCATCTCATTTCTTCTAGAAATATTGCCTACTCTTTGACATCTATCACAAGTTTTGATATAAGCATTAACATCTCCAAAAATTATATGCCAATAAAATTCAGATTGTAAAATTTTGTATGTTGTTTTATCAACACCAAAATGTCCCCCAAAATTAGAATTATGAAATTTTTAGATACTTTCATAAGTTTCTTCTAATGGTACACATCTTTGAATGGTCAGATCCATTCCTTATTTATATAAATATGGGTCATCCCAAAAATAAGACTTAGCTTCAGAAATAAATTTCCTCATTTGTTTGTATGTCATTCCATAGGGTTTAACATCACTAATAATATAGTTCACAATGTCGGCACACCACGGAACACGCCACTCATTTATAGTAATAATTTGTCATCTGGAAAATATTCATTAATTTCTTTTTCAAAACGGAGTGGTTTTTCTAATTCAAACATGGACAAATGATCAGCAATTTGATTTTTAGTCCCCTTCTGATCTACTAGTTTAAAATCAATTTCTTGTAAAAGAATAATCCATTTTATAAGTCTCGGTTTAATATCCTTCTTTTTCATTAAGTACTTAATATTAGAATGATCTGTATGCACTATACAATGAGTTCCAATCAAATATAATCTAAATTTTTCAAAGGCATATACTATTGCTAATAAATCTTTTTCAGTTGTTGTATAATTAATTTGAGTTTCATTAAGAGATTTACTAGCATAGTAAATAACTTTGAAAATTTTATCATATTTTTGTCCTAAAATAGCTCCAATAGCATAATCACTTGCATCACACATAAGTTCAAAAGGTTTTTCCCAATTCGGTGAAACTATAATTGGTGTAGTGATTAATTTTTTTTTAATAGTTTAAAAGCTTTAAGTCACTCCTCATCAAAATTGAAAATTGCATCTTTCTCCAGTAAATGACATAAAGGCTTAGAAATCTTAGAAAAGTTCATAATATATCGCCTGTAGAATCCAGCATGTCCTAAAAATTCCTAATTTTCTTTACATTTGCTGGATAAGGTAATCTTGAATTTTTCTAGGGTCTATTTTCATACTTTTTTTTGAAATCTAATGTTCTAAAATAGTTCCTCTTGCTATCATAAATTAGCATTTATCCCAGTTAAGGACTAAATTTGTTTCTTCACAGCGCTTAAAAACTTTTGATAAATGTTCCAAACATGATTCAAATGAAGTTCCAAACACTAAAAAATCATCCATAAATACTTCAATTCTTTTTTAAATTAAATCTAAGAAAATAACCATCATACATCTTTGAAATGTATCAGTGACATTACATAAACCAAAAAGCATTCTTCTAAAAGAAAATGTACCATAATGATTGGTAAAAGTTATTTTCTCTTGATACTCTGGAGCTATTTGTATTTTGTGATAACCAGTATATCCATCCAGAAAATAAAAGTATTTATGTACAGCTAGTCTATCCAACATTTAATCTAGAAAGGGTAGTAGAAAATGATCTTTCCTAGTGGAGAGATTTAATTTTCTATAATCAATGCATATTCGCCAGCCTATGACTTGTCTTGTGGTATTAACTCATTATGTTCATTCAAAATCATAGTCACTCATCCTTTCTTAGGAACTCGGTGAATTGGACTAGCACGTGCACTATCTGAAATAAGTTAGATAATTCCAGCATCTAACCACTTTAAAATTTCTTTCTTAACAGCATCTTTCATAATAGGATTTAATCTACTTTATGGATCAGCTCTGGGTTTGCAGTTTTCTTTCAGATTAATTCTAGGCAAACAAATTGAAGGACTAATTCCTTTAATATCAGCAATTGTAAATTCGAAGGATTTCTTAAATTTTTTTAGAATTTTCATCAGCATTTATCTCCTAAAAAGGCATATTTTAAATGTTTAGGAAGTACTTTCAACTCAAGTTCTGGAGGTTTTTCAATAGATGGACAAAATGATTTATCTTTGTTTATCGTGTCCAAAATTTTAAAAATTTCTTCAACATAACTTGAATCTTCCTTGAAAAGGTTTACACATTGATCTAATTCCTCTTCTTGCTTATGTTCCAAATCTTTTTCTTCAAATTTTTTTTTCATAAGTACTCTTGAATTGGCATTCACTTAGAAATCTTATAACATCCATCCTATAACATTCATCATCTTTACCTTTTGCAGGACATTTCATTGATCTTGAAATATTGAAAGTAACAGTTTGATCATTGACGCACATTGTTAATTCCCCTTTCTGCACATCTATCATTGCTCTTCTAGAGAAAAGGTCTCCCCAAAATGATAGGTATCTCTTTTTCTTCCTCCATATCTAGCACAATGAAATCAATAGGAAAGATAAATTGATCCACTTTCATTAAGACATCTTCTATAACTTCTATAGAATAAGTTATTGAACGATCTGCTAACTGCAGAGTTACAATGGTGGGGGTAATTTCTCCTAATCCCAATCTTTTAAATATTGATAATGGCATAAGTTTAATGCTTGCACCTAAATCACATAAAGTTTTCCCATAAAATTTGTCTCCTATTGCACATTGAATTGTAAAGCTACCAGGATATTTAAGCTTTTCAGGAAATTTCTTCTAAATTGTAGCACTGCACTTCTCACTAAGTGCAACAGTCTTATTATCTTCAAACTTCCTTTCTCTGTTGAGAATAACCTTCATAAACCTTACATTACTTGGCACTTGTTCTAAGGTTTCCACAAATGGAATATTGATTGTAAGCTTCTTAAATATTTTCATAAATTTTGAAGTCTCTAAGGAAATGGAGGTGGTGGTTTTTCTAAATCAATTTTTGGTGGAGAAATAGGTCTTTCAGAATATTTCGGAGCGTCCTCTTTTGATTCTTCAATTTCTTCTCTCTCTACTTCAATCTCTTTTTAAACCCTACCTTTCAACTCTCTTCCGCTTCTAAGTTGTACAATTTTAACAAGATCTTTATTCTGGTCTTTTGGATTTGATTCAGTATTACTAGGAAGTGTTCCTTGGGATCTATTACATAATGAAATTGCGATTTGCCCAAGCTGATTCTAAATATTTTTAATTATAGCTCCTTCACGTTCAAACATATTACACATTTGTAACACCACTTCTTCTATAGAAAACTTCTTCTCCTTAAACTATGTATTATTGTTGAAACCTGAAGGATAAGTAGATCGATAAGTATTATTCCCTTGTTTGTTCCAGTTTCTCAATGGGTTTACTTGGTTGTTCCCCCATTGTTGATTATTACCACCGAATTGTTATTCTAGTTAAAGTTGGGATGGTTCTTCCAACCTAGGTTATAATAATTGGAATATGGGTTATTTTGCTTATTATTTATGGCTTTCAAAGTTTCTAATGATTCTTGAGAATCTACCATTTAGCCTAATGAATTCTCTTCAATCATGAAAATTAGTTGAAAAAAATTCATTCCAAATTGGTCTAACTTCCTTGAAATTGTAGCAATTTGATTCACTAACATAGTAAATGCATCAGTTTTATGAATATTGGCTACTTTCTTTAAATTCACCCTCTCAGAATGCAATTGAAAATTATTGGTAGCCATCTCTTCAATTAAAGCATAAGCGTCATGAAATGGTTTTGACATTAATGAACCACCACCAGCAAAATCGATAATAGATCTAAGAGAATCAATTAATCCATTATAAAAGATTTGAATTATGAACCAATCTAGTATAGCATGGTGTGGACACTTTCTTACGAGTTCTTTAAAGCATTCCCCTGCTTCATAAATAGATTCCCCTTCAAACTGATTAAAATATGTAATATCATCTCTATGCTTCCCTGTTTTTTATGGTGAAAAATATTTAATAAGGAATTTTTGTGCTAAATCACCCCAAGTTCTGATAGATCGAGGTGCTAATGAATTCAACCACATCTTAGCTTTATCCCTCAGTGAGAAAGGAAATAACCTAAGTCTTATGGCATCATCTGAAACACTATCGCATTTAAATGTAGCACACAATTCTAGAAAATTTGTAAGATGTAAATTTGGATCTTCAGCTAGTGATCCCCCAAGTTGATTATTTGATATCATTTGGATAAAAGCAGGTTTAAGCTGAAATGAATTAGGCCACTACAGTAGGTTTTTAAATACTACAATGAAGTTCATCTACAGTAGGGTTGGCATAATCTCTTAAAGGTCTAAACTCTTGATGAAATTTAGCATTTTGATTATTTTGGTTTACCATTTTTGTAACTTTTTTGGATTTTTCAAGATTTTTAATTTGTTTGGTTTTTCTGGTTTTTCTAATACTTCTTTCTAATTCAGAATTGTAGGGCACTAGTCCTTCAGAACCTGAACTAGGCATACACTAACATAAAATAAAATAAAACATATAAAATAAGATATAATATTTAAAGTTTAATTAAGACTTTCTAAAAATATGATTTATAATATATATCATCACAGTTGCAACAAAACCTAAACAACATTTATGTAATCTTATGCACATTATAGCAATAGTTCTGATGGTATTTTTCACTTATATTTCTTTATTTTGCAAAAAAACCAAAAACTTGATCCTGAAGAAAAATAAGAAATTAACTTTTTAATTTATATTATTGGGATACTACGCAAGTATACGTATTATTAACAAATACTATAGGACTTTTTTATTAAGACCTCAATATCGAACCCACAGGGAAGATTATGCAATATGCATTTTTAGAAAGTTTTTCTATTTTGAAAAAGATAATAACTTAAAGTAAAAATAATTTTTGTAGGAATTTAAAATTTAAATATTTTTGGTATTTTTGATATTTTAACGAAACAGTAAGTAAAGTTTTTGTAGAAAAAAAGTACTTAATATGAAAATATCTTTCTTCTTTTCATGAATCAATAATAAGTATAGGAACTTTATTGTGGAAGTATGCAAATTGTGTTGTGTCAAATAGGAACAATAATATTCATTACCCTTACTAGAAAAGTTATACAGAACATTGGCTAATTTAAAGTTTGAATAGTTCTGAAGACCACCTAGGCAGAGAAGATACTAGCTCTTACTCAAGAGTTTCCTAGATTCCCTCCACCTGGGGGCTAACATTCTCATATCAGAATCTAATTTAATAAACCAAGTTGGGGGCTTTAACCTGTCACTTTAAAGTCCTCTAACTCTACACCTACCAATGAATATTTCCCTACTTATTTGCACTCATTCATATGAACTACATTCTCATTCATACAATCTCATGTGAATCTTTCTAATTATAGACTGAGATAATACCAGCCCGGTTTTTACAGGTTCTCACAACAAATTTTAACATCTCGATTGCTGTGCATGGACGTAAATCATCACAACTTCTTCCAACATTAAAGATCAATACTCTCCACAACTTCCATCCAAATCTTAATTACTTATCATTTTAAGAAGAAAGATAAAGAAAACTACTCAGAATAATGGAGAAAACAAAAACACACTATAGCTTAAAAGAAGAAGTCATTGTCAAAACAACAACAAGTCTCAATTAAAATCAAAAGTAGTCTAAAAACAAAAAGATAAAAACTTATCTCAAGTCCTCCGCCAAACTCTTGAAGTTCCTTTGAATCCCTTTTGTTTTACAATCACTCAAAACAAAATAACAAAAAGGATAAAGTAAATAAAAAGTGGTTCTTGAAAATCTCTCCGAACTAACTCCCCAGAGAAGAACTTTCAAAACTTGCCAATATTTTAAGGACTCTTTTCTAAGCCCTCTCTTCTTTCTTATATAGTTTTCCAAGAGGTTCCTTGGGATCTCTTCAAAATGTGTCTTAATTGAGACGCATCCTTTCATGATGATTTTCATCCATGGTGCTTACAACCACCTGGGTGCCTCAAAAACCTCTTCAAAATTCATGAAAGTTGATTTTACTCATCTAGTAATTTCCACTGGCACTTAAGCATGGGTTCTTGGCGGTTAGGAGCGGCCTTCTCTGTATAACCGGCGCTTAAGCGCCGGATTTTGCGCTTAGCCGCCAAAACTCTTTTGCACAATTTTTCACCTTTTTGCTCTAAATTTGATCCTTTTTCACTTTTTTAAGCATTTTTTCCATTTTTACTTGTATCTGCAAGAAAAACACAAAAATACATTTCATTAAAGCGTAATATCTCAAAAATAGGAATAAAATTTTGTCTAAAAACACTATATATTTTAGGTGTATCAGGGACATCCTATAGGAGTCTTATAAGTTACTGAAGTTAGTGTGACAAACAAAATAGGAGAGGATGTGGAAAACCAAAGAGATATTGAACTCAGGAAAGAATTTCAGGTGGTGCAGACACTGCCAAACTTCACGATTTGATATCTCTGCTAGACCACTAGTCTGAGGATGATAAGCAGTAGAGAATTTATGCATAATATCATATTTCTTAATTATTTTTTCAATTCTCTTACTCCTAAAATGAGATCCTCCATTAGTAATAATTACTCTCGACATTTCATATCTTGTAAATATATTCTTAATTAAAAATTTAGAAACACTCTGAGCATCACATCTAGGTACAGAAATAGCTTCAATCCATTTGGACATATAATCAACAGCAAGTAATATATAAATATTTCCAAATAAAGGCATAAATGGTCTCATAAAATCTAATCCCCACACATCAAAAATTTTAACTTCTAATGTGTAATTTAGAGGCATTTCATTTCTTCTAGAAATATTTCCTACTCGCTGACATCGATCGCATGTTTTAATATATTCATT
Organism: Phalaenopsis equestris; assembly: GCF_001263595.1. Lineage (NCBI taxonomy): Eukaryota > Viridiplantae > Streptophyta > Magnoliopsida > Asparagales > Orchidaceae > Phalaenopsis > Phalaenopsis equestris. Next base: position 19,997 of record NW_018251715.1, on the reverse strand, counting down.
AACATCTCTAAAAAGACTAGGTCAATAAAATCCAACTTGCAAAATCTTATAAGAAGCTCTATTTGTTCCAAAATTTCCTCCACATTCAGAATCATAGCATCTTTCAATTATTCGTTGAGTTTCTTCATAAGGCACACACCTTCTAATAATTAGATCTTTACATTATTTATATAAATATGGGTGGTCATCCCAAAAATAGGATTTTGAATCATAAATAAATTTCCTTAGTTGTAGATTCTTAATATCAGGTGGTAGAATATCACTTACAATATAGTTTACTATATTTGCATACCATGGTACATTCATTTCATCAATACTATATAATTGTTCATCATGGAAATTTTCTAAAATTTCATTTGCAAAATTAGTTAATATTTCTATTTCTAATCTAGACAAATGATCAACTATTTGATTATCATTTCTCTTTCTATCACGGTAAAATCAAACTCTTGCAAAAGAAGTATCCATCTAATTAATAGCAGAATGATCTGTAATTCAATTAATGTCTTGTTTTAGCATCCTTCTTTTGCATCAAATATTTAATAGCGAAAAGATCTGTATGCACTATACATTTAGTTCTAATTAAGTCAGTTCTAAATTTATCAAAAGCACAAACAATAGTTAATAACTCTCTTTCAATAGTAGTGTAATTAATTTGAGCATCATTTAGAGTTTTACTAGCATAATATATTACTTTAAAAACTTTATTATGCCTTTATCCTAAAACAGCCCCAACCCTAAAACAGCCCCAACAACATAATCACTAGCATCGCATATTATTTCAAATGGTTTTTACCAATCAGGTGGTATAATTATAGGTGTCGTGATTAATTTTTCTTTCAATAATACAAATGCTTTTAGGCATTCCTCGTTAAAATCAAATTTTGTGTCATTTTCTAAAAGTTAGCAGAATGGCTTAGTTATTTTTGAAAAATATTTATGTAATTCCTGTAGAATTCAGCATGTCCTAGAAAACTTCATACCCCTTTTCATTTAGTAAGAGGTGGTAATTTTTCAATAACTTAATTTTTTGCAGGATCTACTTCCATACTATTTTCAGAAATTTTATGCCCAAGTACTATTCCTTCTGCATTCATAAATTGACATTTTTCCCAATTTAGTACAAAGTTGATTCTTTCACATACTTCCAGAATGTTTTCAAAATTATTTAAACATAATTTAAACAAAGTTCTAAATACAGAAAAATCATCCATAAACACTTCTATTTCATGTTCATTAAAATTGCTAAAAATTGACATCATACATCTTTGAAATGTTGCAGGTACATTGCATTGTCCAAAAGGCATTCTACGAAAAACAAATGTTCCATATGGTCTTTTAAATGTTGTTTTCTCTTGATCCTCTAGAGCAATTGGAATTTGGTGATAACCAGTATATCCATCTAAAAAATAATAATATTTGTTTCCAGCCAATCGATTGATCATTTGGTCTATAAAGGGTAATGGAAAGTCATCTTTCCTGGTGGCTGTATTTAATTTTCTATAGTCAATACAAATTCTCCAACCACTCACTTATCTTATTAGAATTAATTGATTTTTTATATTTTTTTCAACAGTCACTCCTCCTTTCTTCAGAACACAGAGAATTGGACTTACCCAAGCACTGTCTGAAATAGGATATATAATTCCAACATCTAAACATTTTATAATTTCTTTTTTTGACAACTTCTTTCATTATTATATTTAATCTCCTCTGAGGATCAACTTTACGTTTGTATCGTTCATCTAATAGAATTTTGTACATACAAATAGAAGGACAAATTCCTTTAATATTTGTTAAAGTCCATCCAAAAGCCTTTTTATATCTTTTCAACATCTCTATTAATTTTTGTTCTTGAATTTCAGTTAACTCTGAAGATACAATAACAAACAATGTAGATGACTCTCCTAAAAATACATATTTTAAATGGGCAGGTAATAATTTCAATTCAAGGTCAAGTGATTGAATACGTGAAGGAATAAGATTTTTATTATCATTTTCCAAAAAGTCTAACGTTTCAAATTTTCCCTGAACATAATCAAAATCTTCTTCTTTTATCTCATCCTTGTTTTCAAAAATTTCTCGTTACCTTAATTTATCTTCAAACTCATTATTAAATTGCTCATTACTCAGATAATCAGTTACTTCCATCCTGAAACATTCATTATCATTTTCTTTTGCACAATATTTCTTAGCTTTTGCTATATTAAATGTTACTTCTTGATCATTAACTCTTATTATTAATTCTCCTTTTGCACATCTATCACAGTTATTCCTGTTGCAAGAAATAGTCTCCCCAAAATAATAGGAATTTATTTTTCTTCCTCCATATCTAATACTATAAAGTCTACAAGGAAAATAAATTTATCTCCACTTTTACTAAACTTTTACTAACACATCTTCTATAAATCCTTTTAGATAAGTTATTGATCGATCAGCTAACTGAAGAGTTACAGTAGTAGGGGAAATATCTCCCAAATCTAAGTGTTCAAGAATAAATCTAAACGTTTAAAAATTGATAAAGGCATAAGATTGATGCTCGCTCCTAAATCACTTAAAGCTTTTCCAAAAAGCTTTTCACCAATAGCATAAGGTATAGTAAAACTACCAAGATCTTTTAATTTTTCAGGAAGCTATTTCTGAATAATAGCACTACACTCTTCACTGAGTGCAACGGTCTCGTGATCTGTAAACTTCCTTTTCATGTTTAGAATATCCTTCATAAATTTCACATAACTTGGCATTTGTTCCAAAGCTTCAAAAAAAGGAATGTTTATCGTTAACTTCTTAAGGATTTCAAAAAATTTTGTATATTATTTATCTTTGTTCTTCTGCTTCGGTCTTTAAGGAAATGGAGGTAATGGTTTTGTAAAGGACCTTGTGTTTAGAAACCTGTGTTTGTTCATTTTCTTGTTGATCATTTTCCATTTCTTCCTTCTCTTCATTAACTTTAGTTTCCCTTTGGATCCTTGTTTCAACTTATTTTCCACTTTGTAAATGAATCGCTTTAATTTACTCCTTATTTTGATCTTTTAGATTAAATTCCATAGTACTCAAAAGAATTCCTGAAGGTCTGTTACGAATTGCAGTAGCAATATGTCCTAATTGATTTTTAATATTTCTAATAGTAGCCCTTTGATTTTGTATTATATTTCCCATGTTCAACATTACTTCTTCCATTGTCAACTTTTTTCCTTAACTTGTGGGTTAAGGTTAGAGTTAAATCCAGGAGGATAATAAGGTTAATAATTAGGATTTCCTTGGTTATTCAAATTTCCAGAAGGATTCACCGAATTGTTATAATTCTTCTAGCTAAAATTAGGGTGATTTTTCCATCCAGGGTTATAATAATTAGAATAGGGATTGTTATTTCAATTTTTTGTAGTATTTAAAGTTTCATAAGATGATTCAGTATCAATTATCTGCTATAGTAGATTTTCTTCTAATATTTGGGTATTTGAGAATATTTCACTCAAATTTGATCAATCTTTTTTGAAATAGTAATAATTTGAGATGCCAAAATAGACATTGCATCATAATCATGAATACTAGCTACTCTCTTAGGATTTACCCTTTCAGAGGGCCATTTAAAATTGTTAGTAGCTATTTCTTTTATTAAAGAGTATGCTTCATCAAAAGGTTTTGACATTAGTGATTCACCTGCATCAACATCTATAATAGATCTAAGTGATCCTACTAATCCATTGTAAAAAGTTTAAATTATTAACCAATCTGGTAAAGCATGGTGTGGACATTTTTTAAGAAGATCTTCAATCTGGTAAAGCATGGTGTGGACATTTTCTAAGAAGATCTTTAGATCTTTCCCAAGCTTCATATATTGATTCCCCTTCAAACTGGAAAAAAGATGTAATATCATTTCTAAGCTTAACGGTTTTCGAGGGTGGAAAATATTTAGCCAATAATTTTTGTGATAGTTCTCCCTAAGTTCTGATAGATCCAGGTGCTAAAGAATTTAACAAAGCTTTGGTTTTATCGCTTAATGAAAAGGAAAAATTCTAAGCCTAACAGCATCGTTAGACACTCTGTCATATTTAAAAGTAGCACAAATCTTAAGAAAACTAGTAAGATATAAGTTAGGATCCTCAATAGGTTTTCCTCCAAACTGATTATTTTGTACCATCTAGATAATAATAGGTTTAAGCTCAAATGAATTAGTAGCAATATCAGGATTTTGAATAATTAAGTAAAGTTCATCTGTTGTAGGATTAGCATAATTTTTTAAAAGTCTTTGTCGATTTTCATTAATTTTATTATCTAAGTTATTCGCCATTTCATTTAATTTTTTAATTTCGTTTTGTTGTTTTCAAATTTTTCTAATAGTACATTCTAATTCTGAATCGTAAGATACTAAAATCGTTTCTAATTCTGAATCGTAAGATACTAAACCTTCAGATCTAATATTTTGCATAAACAAATATATTAAGCAAAGAAAAATATCCTAAAAATACCCTTAAAAAAATATATATTTCTTTTTGGTTTTTGTTTTTTTTTAATTAATTTTTTTTTATTTTTATATATTTTTATCTCTAAATTTTCTAATTTACCAAATCTATTTAATTTACCATTACCTTCCCCGACAATGGCACCAAAAACATGTTCTCGAAATTTTTGTGGTATAGCTGTGCAAAAGATATAAAGTTGACTACGCAATGTGACGGTGCCAAAAATTTGATGCTCTAAATATAATTAATAAATTTAAGCAATTAATGTTGGGATTCTACGCAAGTATATGTATTGTTATCAAGTAACAAAAGGACTTTTTATTTAAGTCATGAATATCGATCTCATGGGGAAGGTTTAAATTTGAGTTAAATTTGGGAAGGTTTAAATTTGAGATGATAAATTTACTAGGAAATTCATAGAAAGTAAAACAAAATTACTGTCACTAAGTTTGAATGCTGGGATATTATAAAAACTACGTTATTTAAATATTAGTAAGACAGAAATGCAAAGTTTAAAACATTAACTACTAAACTGTTTAACTATGTTTATATGATGAAAATTTCTTATGTGAAAAAAACATCTTCCCCACAACAATGAGATTTTGGTAAAATGAGATTAGATAAATGGTTTAATATGTATTATGCCAAATAAGAGTAGTTTTAATTCTCTACCCTGATACAGTATTATAGAGAATCATGGGCTAATCTCAGGTTTAGTCTCTAAATCTGTGGCTAAGCTAGGAGGATACTAGCTCTCACTCCAGAGCTCCCACTTCCCTTCATTTGAAGGCTAGCTCTCGCTTTAGTTTTTAAACACTAAGACTGAATTTGGGATTTTAGTCTGTCACCCTAAAATCTCTAATTATACACCCAACAAAGTATATTTTCCTATTTATTTTCACTCTTAATTCCATGAACACTATTTATTTTCACTTAATTCCATGAACAAAATTCTCCTTCATGAAATGAAATGTGATCCTCACTCTGCATACTCTCTCATACTCTATTTCCCGGATCATATGTTTCATAACACATTTTAACAATTCAATTGGCCATATCAAAAAGTGTCCATATTTGTCGAATCTTCTAGAAATGGGGGTTGAACCAACATTTTCATCGTCGGCGCCCATTCTACTGCCATCGGCACCAGTGTTCTACAATTAATTTCGCTGTTCTCTGTCAAATGACATTGTCGGCGCTGAAAAAATCTCTAACTTCTCCATTTTGACTCCAAATTTCATCATTTTTACTTCATTTTTACTCCAAGTCCTAAAAATCAACAACCTGCAAGAAAACAATAAAAATTTCTTCCATTAAAGTGCAATATCACAAAAAATGAGCATAAAATATGGGTCTAAAAATGTATATATTTTTTGTGTATCATTATACCTAAACCAAAAGTGAGGTCAACACTCTACAAATTATTAAAACTTGGCGGGTAATAAGGTTTATAAGTTTGATTCCCTTAATTGTTGGAGTTTTTCAATGGGTTTGTGGCAATGTTTCCCCATTGCAGATTTTCAGTATTAGAGTTATTGTTACTCCAACTAAAGTTTGGATGATTCTTCCAACAAGGATTATAATAATTGGCATAAGGGTTAATAGAATGATTTTTTATTGCATTTAAATTCTCATAAGAAGATTGGGATTCTATCATTTGTCTCAATGAGTTTTCCTCAAGAATAGGTGTTGTCTGAAAATAATTCATTCCATATTGATCTATCTTCTTTTATATAGCAGCTATTTTGGTAGCTAAAATAGATATAGCATCAGAATCATGAATACTAGCTACTCTTTTTGGATTTAACCTTTCAGAGGGCCATTGAAAATTATTTGTAGTCATCTCTTCAATTAACAAATATGCTTCATTGAATGGTTTTAAAATTAATGATCCACCAATTGCAGCGTCAATTATCGATCTAAGAGATCCAATCAAATTATTATAAAAAGTTTCAATTACTAACCAATCTGGTAAAGCATGGTGTGGACATTTCTAAGGAGATCTTTAAATCTTTTCCAGACTTCAAAAATTGATTCCCCTTCAAACTGAAAAAAAAGATGTGATACCATTTTTAAGCTTAGCAATTTTTGTAGAAGAGAAATATTTAGATAAGAATTTTTGTGATAAATCTACCCACATTCTGATAGATCCAGATGCTAATGAGTTTAACCAATCATAGCTTTATCCCTTAATGAAAAAGGAAAAGTCTAAGTCTGACGACGTCAATCGACACTCCATCATATTTAAATGTAACACATAATTCCAGAAAACTAGGAAGGTGTAAATTAGGATCTTAAGTTGGTATTCCCCTAAACTGATTATTTTGAACCATTTGGATAAAAACAGGTTTAAGCTTAAATGAATTTGCAGCTACAACAGAGTTTTGTATACTCAAATGAATTTCATCTGTTGTAGGCATAATCTCTTAAAGGTCTCTGATGATGTTAATTTTCATTTCCAGCATTGTTTAAGTTGCAAGTCATTTTGCAAAACTGATCTTTCTCTTTTTGTTGTTTTCAAATTTTTCTAAATAGTTCTTTCTAACTCCAAATCGTAAGGTACTAAATTTTCAGATCTTACACTACGCATAAATAAATAAAGCAAGTAATTAAAAACAAGCAAACACATTTAAATAAGAAAATGTTCAAACTAAACTACAAACACTCTTTTATTTATATTTTTAAAATAAAATACTAACATTTTTCGACAACGACGCCAATAACTTGATGTGGGTAGATTTAGTGTGAGAATTTTGCAAATATTTTTCAATATTAAAAAATTACACACAGCAAATATATAATAAATATGTAATATAACCCCAACAAAAATATCTTTTATGGAAATAATTTATCTTTTAAAAGTCTTTTTAAATTGTCAAATCCCCTTTAAAATCAATGCAAGTATACGTATCGCTCAAGTAATAAAAGACTCTAATGGAGTCCTAGAATCGATCCCAAAGGGGAGTTGAAAAATCCTAAAAGTATATTCTGATAATTATTTTATAATTTAAAAATAAAAAACAAAAGTAAAATAAAGTGCAAAGTTTGAAAATTAATTAGTCAAGTTAATCTTAATTAAAATGCAGATGTAAGACTATAGAAGGTAAACTAAACTAAATACTAAACTTTCAAAAGTAAAATTACAAAAATTAAACATTGTTTTTGTTGTGTCGGAAAGTTTAAATTTAAGAAAAAATATATATAAGCTATTTTGTGCCAAATTGAAGGATTCTTATTCATTACCCTCTTCTGAGTGCTATAAAGAACATTAACTAATCCAAAATTTTGTCCCTACTTTCATGGTTAGGTTGGGTGGATACCGATTGCCACTCCAAAGCTCCCACTACTCTCTCCCCTGAGGGCTAACAATCTCACATTAGTTTCCAATCAACTAGACTAAATTGGAGATTTTAACATGTCACCTCACCCTTAAAATCTCTAATTTTGCAACCAACAAAGTATATTGCTCTATTTATTTGCTCCCAATCCCATGGATGACATGCTCTCCCATGAAATCAAATGTGGTTCTCCCTATGTTATAGAAATCATATCCCTTTTTAGAACATATTTCCCTTAACAAGTTTTAATATTTCAATTGGCAGATCAAAAAGTAAATGAAGACCGGAGTTCAAATCATCACAAATTATTAACATTTAAAACCGTAGAAAACAAAAATCTATTCTTCACAAAACCATATCTCAAAGTAGGGAGAAGGATAAAGAAGACAACCAGAATTCATGAGAAGGATATGATAAAATATGGATTTCATATATAAAAATAAGTTTACAAAATAAAAGAAATAAAAATATATTTTATCTCACAATCCTTCCCAAGCAAATCCCTAGAAGTTCTTTCCAACCCCTTCTCTCTTTAAAATCACTCCAATTCTCTCTTAGAAGTGTAATGAAGAGGAAATCTCTAACCTTTCCTCTCCTCTTACAACCCTAGAAGAAAATTTCCTCTTCTCCTCTATTGCCTTTCATGCCAACTTTCTCTCTCCCTCACGCCACACTCTTGAAATGAGAACTTTTCCTCTTTTATTTAGAGTTGCCTCCTTTGGAAAAGAATTCAAAATTCTCTCCAAAATTTCCTCCAAAAGTCAACTCTTTTGAATTCAAAGGATGTATCATTTGATCCAAGAGACATATCCCTTCATAAAAGAATCTTCCAAAATATCTAGATGCATTGAATTACTCCAATAGGTGTGTAAAACAAGTGTCCCTTTGAAATTTGCGTAAAATTCATCTCGGACTGCCTTAATTTGAAAAAGTCATCCCTGGCGCATCATACGCTGATCTAGTGCATCATGCACAAGTTCTCTATCAAACAACACATCATGCACCAATCCGGCACATCATGCACCGATCTGGTGCATCATGCTCCAAAATCCCAAAATTTGGTTTTTTGGCTCCAACTTTTGTCTTTTTTACAATTTTTTCTCCAAATACCTAAAAATGATATATCTGCAACAAAAATACAGAAATACCCTTCTTTAAAGTACAGTATCACCAAAAATAAGCATAAATATGTATTTAAAACTATATTTTATTTTGGTATATCACAAAAAAAGATTTGATGGAAGGGACTAGTCGTTTACCATCTATGATAACTGCACAAACAAGAGATCTAGTCAGTACCAATGAGGAAAGAATGTCGGATGCACCACTAAGAAGAACACAACACCGAAATGCTAATTGCCGCAAGTACAGAGCCTTCTTACATGAGGAAAAGATACTTATGAAAGAGGCAGAAAGTACACTCACCCCAATTCTTGAGGGGACAAATTATGATCCTTGCATGAAAGAGACTTCTTCTAGTTTGCCTACTATGGAGGACGAGTCTGAGTTTGCTGTAGAGCAAATACTACCAGCAGTTCTAGGTAAACTTTACAGAAGTTGCCCATTGTGCAATGTTGAGGTTCATGTACAAGCATCAATAGGAGAAGCATGCGTGGAATGCCCAACATGCAATGTCCTCCATTTGGATCACTACAGTTCCTTTGAGGAGTTCATAACCGATGATACAAAATGAAGGAGACAGCTTACCCGGATACTGAGTCGTATTTTCCATTATCTAGAGAACCAAGTCAGACATGGTATCCTACAAATTTTGAGATGAGGGAGCCACCCTGATGATCTCAAAGGATTCCTACGGTGGAGCTGGAAGGAATGAACAGAGTTAAGAAGCAAGAATTTGAATTCTACGAGGAGATATAAGAAAAATTTTTTAGCACTTTGGAAGGTCTGGAGCTATATAGAGGAGTTTTCTCTAAAAATGATGAAATAAGAATTCTTGACTTTGTATTTGACCTGAGAAATAGAGGTTGAGCTAGTTTGCTAATTAAAAAAACTTACTCAAAGCCGCAAAAATGGATGCACGGAAAGGCAGGATAACCATCTAGTGCGGTTGTTGCTATAAATTTGTTGAAGATAGGAAAGGGAAACCCTGGGCTATCCTCAGATTCAATGAGGTGGATCCTCTACCTTTTGAAATAAAGAGCATGATCAAAAGGATGGTCAGATGGAGTATACTGCCAGCGGACTGCATTCCAAATAGCAGTATTATCAATATTTTTGATGAAGCAGATTGTATCCCTCTACACTTAGATCACCACAATTTGGTAAGGCCATTCTACACAGTGTCCTTCATGAGATGAAGTAACATTTTGTTCAAAAAAGAGATTGACGTTGTTGGTCTTGGGGAGTTCAACGGACCCATTGAGATTCCACTACCAATATGTTCAGTACTAATCCTGAAGTGGAATGGAGCAGATTTAGCCAAACACTACATCTTGGGAGTACAACATCGCAAAGTGTACGTGACATTCAAAAGAATGGACAACAGTAAAGTACCGTATAGGTTCCATCCAGATCCATAGAAGGAGGAGCTACACCCATACGAGCTATGAGATGATTGCACCTCTAAGTACACATGAAAGGAATTCTTATCCTGGAGTGTGGCTTAGTAGGTCAGCTTGATCAAGAGCTCACCCCACAAAGGACAGATAGACAGTCAATAGGCAATTTTGTACCACGTCATGATGTAGCAAATATGATGTGAAATGTATCAGATGTTCTTGATATATGATATGCATTCAACATGTGATGCTTCAAGATGTATTCATCATGTTGTTTTTTTTTATGCTTCAGTCTGTATTCAGTCTGTAACACCTGTTTGAAGCAATTAACGAAATTTCTTTCAGATTGCAGCATGTTTGTCAACTTGTCATTTTTTTTTATTTACAAAGAGCCATGGAACCATACATTGGTTATAAATTATAATGATTGAAGAACAACACAATGAAAATCTGATATTAAAATTTAAATTTATTTTTGAAAATCAACCAACAAAAAAATTAAATTTTAAAAAAATATACTTTAATAATTAAATGTGATAAAGACAACAAGAAAAGAAAATGATAAATTTGTTGAGTTTGTTTCTCTCGAGTTTGAGGTTTCTTACTCTCAACTTCCGGACCATGACTATCCTGGTCTGCACCAATTTCCTCACATACTTGCATAGTTGCACACTCTGCACAAAGTCTCATGAATTTTTCCTCACCAATTTCAATTTTCATATATTTCATATCTATGAGTTTAACACCATAAATTATCTGCATTATTTTTTTGGTTATTCTCGGAGTCAGTATCGATATCTTAATTCCCTTTCTACTGTCTCTTGGGTTGGATGTGAGTCATCGAGCTTTCCTCCCCAAAGTAGTGATAACCTTCCGATCAACTCTTGAGTTGGATGTGATTTGACAAGCTTTCCTTCTCGATCTGGTCTTTCCCTTTACCCCTTAGGTTGGATGTGAGTCATTGAGATTTCCTTCCTAATGTGACACAAATATTTGGAGATAGGTACGAGGCAACCTTAAATGGATTAAGGCATCTTATTTTCATCTTTTGAAATCGGTAGGAGACCACCTTAAGAGGAGTAAGGCATCTGATTCTCTACCCAAATTTTTGGAGATAGATATGATACCACCTAGGTATGAGACCACCTTAAATGGAGTAAGGCATCATATTTTCATCTTTTGAGATCAGTTTCAGACGACCTTAAATGGAATAAGGCATCTGATTCTCTTTCTGAGATTGATACCCGAATTTCAATTCTCATCTTGGGGTCAGTATCTAAATTATGATTCCCTTCTTTTCAAGGTCAGTACTTAAATTTTGATTCTCTTTCCATGATTGATAGCCAAATTTTAATTCTCATCTTTGGGTCAGTACCTAAATTCTGATTCCCTTCTTTTCTAGGTCGGTGCCTGATACACCAAAATAATATGTGATTTTAAGTATATATTTTATGCTTATTTTTGTTTTATTTCACTTTAAAGAAGGGTATTTTCATGTTTTTGTTGCAGGTATATCAATTTTACGTATTTGGAGCAAAATTAGCAAAAAGGACGAAATTTGGAGCTAAAACAGAAATTTTTTGGATTTTGGTGCAAGATGTGCCAGATTGGCACATGATGCCTCAAATTGGTTCCAAATGCACCGAATTGGCACCAAATGTGCCAAAGCCTAGAACAACACGGTCTTCAGCAAGCTAGCGCATGATGCGCCAGATGCGCCATTTGATAGAGAGTTGGCGCATGATGTGCCAGATTTTGCGTCAGATGCGCCAAAGACAACTTTTTTTACAATTAAGACAGTTTGAGATAAATTTTGTGCAAATTTCAAAGGGACATTTGTTCTAAACACCTATTGGAGTAATTCAATACATCTAGACACTTTGGAAGGTTCTTTTATGAAGGGATACGTCTCTTGGATCAATAGACATGTCTTTTAAATTCAAAAGGGCTGACTTTTGGATGATTTTTAGGGGCAATTTTGAATTCATTTAAGAGCGAGGCAGCCTTCATAAAAGTGAGGGAAGTCTAGAGCTTGAGGAGAGAGGCTTTTTGGAGTGTGGCGTGTAAGAGAAGAGAGGAGAGGGAGAGAGAGAAAGTCAAGGGCTTGGAGATTTTCTTCAAGGATTGTAAGAGGAGAGGGAAAGTGAGAGATTTCTTCTTCATTACACTTCTAAGAGAGAATTGAGAGTGCTTGTAAAGAGAGAAAAGCTTCAAGAGAACTTCTATGGATTTTCTTGGGAAGGATTCTAAGATAAGTTGTAACTTTTATTTCTTTTGTTTTTTAAACTTGTTTTAATATATAAAATATGTGTTTTGTCGTATCCTTCTCATGAATTCTGAGTAGTATTTTCTATCCTTATCCCTACTCTAAGATATGGTTTTGTGAAAAATTGATATTATTTTATATAATTTTAAATGTCATTAATTTCTTATGATTTGAACTCTGATCTTCATTTACTTTTCAATTTAGCCAATTAAAATGTTAAAATGTGTTGAGAAACATATGTTCCGAAAGGGCTATGATTTATACAACATGAGTAGAATAATATTTGATTTCATGGGTGAGTATTTCATCCATGGAGTTGAGTGCAAATAAATAAGGAAATATACTTTGTTAGATGCAGAATTGGAGATTTTAAGGCGACAGATTAAAACCCTCAATTTGGTCCAGTTGATTGGAAACTGATGGGAGATTGTTAGCCCTTATGTGAGGGAGTGGTGGGAGCTCTCGAGTGGTAACCAGTATCCTCCCAGCCAAACCACGAAATTAGGGACCGAACTCTGGATTACTCAATGTTCTTTATGCACTCGTAGTAGGGTAAGGAATAGGATTGCTACTATTTGGCACAAAATAGTTTTTATATATTTTTAAATGATTTTAATTTTTTCACAAGCCATATACTCATTATAAAGGTGATGGATGCTTTCTTAAATCTAAACTTTCCTTCACAAAAATCTTAGTTTAATTTTTTTAAATTTACTTTTGAAAACTTTAGCATTTAGTTTAGTTAACTTTATTTTTCAATTGCATTTTTAATTAGCATTCACTCTGTTATTTTATATTAAAATTTTGCACTTTACTTTTTTTTGTATTTTTAGTTTAAAAACGGTACTTTACATTATAATCATAAAACTTATTTACAGAAATTTCCAACTTACCTGTGGGATCGATATCTAGGACTCCATTTGAGCCCTTTATTACTTGAGCAATATGTATACTTGCATTAATTTTGAAGGGGATTTGGCAGTTTTATGTTTTTTAAAAGATAAAACTATTTTCACTGAAGTTATTTTGTTGGGATTAATTTGCATATTTGTTATTGTATCTATCGTGTGTATTTTATAATATTGAAAAATATTTGAAAAATTAACACAATTAAATCCACCCGCATCAAGTTTTTGGCATCGTTGTTGGGGAAGTAATGGAAAGTAGTAGTAATTTATTTTATAATTTATAGTATTTTTTTAAAAAAACTAAAAAAAAGAGTGTTTGTAGTTTAATTTGAATATTTTCTTATTTAAGTGTGTTATCCTATTTTTAAATTACTTGTTTTGTTTGTTTATGTGTAGTGTAAGATCTAAAAATTTAGTACCTTACAATTCTTAGTTAGAAAGAACAATTAAAAAAATTTAAAAACAACAAAAAGAGATAGACGATATTAGCAAAATGGCTTGCAATTTGAGTAATGATGGAAATGAAAATGAACATCATCAGAGACCTTTAAGAGATTATGTTAGTCCTACAACAGATGAAATTCATTTGAGTATACAAAACCCTTTTGTAGCTATCAAGTCATTTGAGCTTAAACCTGTTATTATTCAAATGTTTTAAAATAATTAGTTTGAGGAACACCAACTGAAGCTCCTAATTTACACATTGCTAGTTTTCTAGAATTGTGTGCTACTTTTAAATATGATGGAGTGTCGAATGATACCATCAGATTTAGACTTTTTCCTTTTTCACTAAGGGGTAAAGCTAAGATGTGGTTAAATTTATTAGCACCTGGATCTATCAGAACTTGGGGAGATTTATCACAAAAATTTTTATCTAAATATTTTCAACCTTCAAAAACTGTTAAGCTTAGAAATGATATTACATATTTTTGTCAGCTTGGAGAGGAATCAATTTATGAAGCTTGGGAAAGATTTAAAGATCTCCTTAGAAACTATCCACACCATGCGTTGCCAGATTTGTTAATAATTTAAAGTTTTTATAATGGATTGGGTTGATCTCGTAGATTGATAATTGATGCTGCTGCAGGTGGATCATTAATGTCAAAACCATTCGATGAAGCATATTCTTTAATTGAAGAGACGGCTTCTAATAATTTTCAATGGCCCTTTAAAAGGTTAAATCCAAAAAGAGTAGCTAGTATTCATGATTCTTATGCAATATCTATGTTGGCTACACAAATAGCTGCTATGTCGAAGAAAATAGATCAATACAGAATGAATTATTCTCAGACATCACATGTGCTTGAGGAAAACTCATTGGGACAAATTTTAGAATCTCAATCTTCTTATGGGACCTTAAATGCAATAAGTAATCATTCTAATAATCCTTATGCCAATTATTATAATCCCATTTGAAAGAATCATCTAAAATTTAGTTGGAGTAACAATAATTCTAATGTTGCAAATCCGCAATAAGGAAACAACAATGCAAACCCATTGAGAAACTCCAACAATTAAGGAAATTCAGCTTATAAACTTTATTACCCACCAATTTTTAATAATTTGAAAAGTAAGAAGAGAAAGTTGTTAATGGAAGAATTGATATTGCAAATGGGAAGTCAATTACAAAGTCATAGAGTTGCAATTAGAAACATGGAAAATCAATTGGGATGTATTGCTACCGCACTTAGCAATAGACCTCCATGTTGAAGTAAATCCTAACGATCAGAACAAAGAGCAAATTAAGGCTATTCAACTGAGAAGTGGAGAAGAATTAGAAAATAAGGTTCAAAAAGAAGTGGAAGTTGAAGTTAAAAAAGATTGGGTGGAAAATGAAAATTCTGGTGAAGATTTTCATTTTGAGTCAGAATGTCCTATTAAACCAATGAAAGTCACTGTATAAAGACCACCACCTCCATTTTCTCAAAGATTGAAGTAGAAAAATAGAGATAATAAATTTTTAAAATTCTTAGAAATATAGAGGAAATTAACAATAAACATTTCATTTGTTGAAGCATTGGAACAAATGCCAAGCTATGTAAAGTTCATGAAGGATATACTTTATAATAAAAGGAAATTTATAGATAATGAGACTATTGCACTCAGTGAAGAGTGTGGCACTATAATTCAGAAGAAGCTTTCTGAAAAACTTAAAGATCCTGAAAGTTTTACAATTCCTTGTGCTATTGGTGAAAGATTTTTCAGAAAAGCTTTATGTGATTTAGGAGCCAGTATTAATCTTATGTTGTTATAAATTTTCATAAGGTTGGGCTTAGGAGATAGTTCACCTACAACTGTAATACTTTAGTTAGCTGATCATTCCATTACCTATCCTAAAGAAGTTAAAGAATATGTTTTGGTAAAAGTTGATATATTTATCTTTCCTGTGGAATTTATTATATTATATATGGAGGAAGATAAACAAATTCCTATCATTTTAGGAAGGCCATTCCCTGCCACTGTTTAGGAAGACCATTCCTAGCCACTGGAAGAGCATTGATAGATGTGTAGAAAGGAGAACTAACTATAAGGGATAGTGATCAAGAGGTTACAATTAATATTATAAAATTGATGAGGTACCCTGCAAAAGAGCAAGAGATTGAATGCTTCAGAATGGATATTAATGAATATTAAGCCACGAATATTTTAAAAAGACATTTGAAAGGGAATTTGAAAAGGAATATATGGAATATGAAGATGAGGATAAAGTTTAAGATGAATCTACATAAGTGAGTAAATAAGATTTGAATTATGTTCAAGAAAAAATTGAAATGTTAGATCCTACATAAAGTAATAAGAATTTGATTTCATCTATTAAGAAACCTCATGAACTAGAACTGAAAACACTTTCTATGCATTTGAAGTATGCATTTTTTTGGAGATTTATCAACATTACCCGTTATAATATCCTCAAAATTAACTAACGAACAAGAACAACAGTTGTTGGAAACTTTAAAAAAATATAAGAAAGCCTTTTGATGGACATTTGCTGATATTAAAGGAATCAGTCATTCAATTCATATGCATAGAATTTTATTGGAAGATCAACATGAATGAAGAGTTGATCCTCAAAGGAGATTAGATCCTATGATGAAAGAAATTTTAAAATGGTTAGATGCTGGAGTAATATATCCTATTTTAGACAGTGCTTAGGTAAGTCAAATTCACTGTGTACTAAAGAAAAGAGGAGTGACTATAGTGACAAATGAGAATGTAGTGACAAATGAGAATAATCAATTAATACCAACAAGACAAGTCACTCGATGGTGAATCTGCATAGATTATAGAAAATTAAATTCTGCCACCAGGAAGGATCATTTTACTTTACCCTTTTTGGATCAGATGTTGGATAGGCTGGCTGTGCACAGATATTTTTATTTTCTACATGGATATACCAGTTATCATCAAATACCTATAGCTCTAGAGGATCAGGAGAAAACAACATTTATTAGTCCTTATAGAACTTTCACTTTTCTGCGAATACACTTTAGATTATGTAATGCACTTGCAACATTTCAAAGATGCATGATGTCAATTTTCAGTGATTTAATTGAAAAAGAGATTGAAGTCTTTATGGACAATTTTTCAGTTTTTAGAACTTCATTTGAAATATGTTTAAATTTTTTAAAGAAAGTTCTTGAACGATGTGAAAATACTAATCTTGTATTAAATAAGGAAAAATGAAAATTTATGGTTGCCGGAGGAATTGTACTTAAGCAAAAATTTTCGGAAAATGGCATAGAAGTAGATCCTGCAAAAATTTAGGTTATATAAAACTTACCTCCTCCTATCAATGTAAGAGGACTTAGGAACTTTTTAGGACATGCTAGATTTTACAAGTGATATATTAGAGATTTTTCAAAATTTACTAAACATTTATTCCAACTTCTGGAAAAAGATATAAAATTTTATTTCAACCAAGATTGCCTTAAAGCTTTTGAAACTTTAAAGGAAAAAATTGATCACTGCTCCTATAATTGTTTTACCTGATTGGGAGAAACCTTTTGAATTAATGTGTGATGCTACTGATTATGCAATTGGGGTTGTTTCAGGGCAGAGATATGATAAGATTTTTAAAGTCATAGACTATACTAGTAAGACTCTTAATGATGCTCAGATTAACTACATAACCACTGAAAGAGAGTTATTGGCCATTGTTTATTATTTTAATAATTTTTGGTTATATCTAATTGGAGCTAAATGTATTGTGCATACTGACCATTCCGCTATTAATTATTTGATGCAAAAGAAAGATGTGAAACCAAGATTAATTAGATGGGTACTTCTGTTGCAAGAGTTTTATTTTATGGTAGTTGATAGGAAAGAGATTGATAATCAAATTGCTAATCATGTATCTAAGCTAGAACAAGAAGAAATATTTGACATGGAAGAAGAAATTAATAAAACTTTTCCTGATGACAACTTCATATTGTAAAAGGATTGGAACAACCTCGGTATGCTGATATTGTAAATTATATTGTTAGTGGTATTTTACCATATGGACTAACAAAACAACAGGAAAAGAAATTCATATCTGATTTGAAGTCTTATTTTTTGGATGACCCCTATTTATATAAACAATGCAAAGATTTAGTAATGAGACGATATGTGTCTTACAAAGAAATTTAGGAAATTATCCAAAAATTTTATGATTCTAAATTTGAAGGAAGAATTGAAATGCCTCTAAATCTGAATTTAGAAATTGAAATTTTTGATGCATAGGGATTGAATTTTATGGGACCATTTATACCATCATTCAGAAATTGCTTTACCTCAATGTGATGCTCAAAGTGTTTCAAAATTATTAATAAAATATATTTTTACAAGATATGGAATGCCTAGAGTAATCATTACCGAAGGAGGATCTCATTTTAGAAATGCAACAATTGGAAGATTGGTAGAAAAATATAATATAATGCATAAAATTGTAGCTTCTTATCATCCCCCGACTAGTGGTTTAGCAAAAGTATCTAATCATTAAATTAAGAGAATTTTGGAAAAGAGTGTGAATCCTAATAAAATGGATTTGTTTGCTAGATTAGATATGGCATTATGGGCATACAGGACAGCTTATAAGACACCTATAGGTATGTCCCTTTATAGATTAATTTTTGGGAAGATTTGTCACTTGACAGTAGGGTTGGAGCATAAAGCTTCATGGGCTATTAGAGAATTCAATTTCAATTTGAAATAATTTGGTGAGAAAAGATTATTGCAATTGAATGAGCTTGAAGAAATTAAAAATGAATCTTACGATAATGCTAGGATTTATAAAGAAAGAATTAAAGAATGGCATGATTGGAAGATAATAAAAAAGGAATTTGAACCTGGACAGGAAGTTTTCTTATACAATAAAAGATTAAAATTATTTCTTGGAAAACTAAATTCTAAGTGGAAGGGCCATTCAGAATTGTAAAAGTCTATCCCTATGACACTGTTAATATTGAAGATCACAAGACTGGAAGGATATTTAAAGTTAATGAGAACAAATTGAAACCTTATTTTGATGGTTAAAGACCAGTTTTTAAGGAAATTGTAATGTTGGGTCACCCAGAATAAAGACTGGGATTGTCAGGCTGGCGACCTTAAACGAAGCGCTTTGTGGGAGGCAACCCATATTTATCGTTCTTTATTTTTTTTTATTTGGAGTATTTTAATAAATGTTTATATTTATGTTTTTATCGAGTTTGTGTATTTGAGAAACTTAAAATTAAAAAAAAATTTAAAAACGTCTTTATTTATGCCTATTTTATAATTTCAAAAGTTTTATAATTTCTTGTGCTATTCTTGTGCTATTGCCGAACGATTTTATGGAAAAGCTTTATGTGATTTAGTAGCCAGTATTAATCTTATGCCATTATCAAATTTTAATTTTCAGAAAATCTTTATGTGATTTAAGAGCCAGTATTAATCTTATGTCGTTATCCATTTTCAAAAGATTAAGCTTAAGAGATAATGCACCTACAGCTGTAAGTCTTCAGTTAGCTAATCGTTGATTATCAGTCCTAAAGGAGTTATAAGAGTTGTTTTAGTAAAAATTGATAAATTTATCTTTCCTAGGAGCTTTAATGTATTAGTTATGGAGGAAGATAAAGAAATTCTTATCATTTTAAGAAGACTTTCTAAACCCTTCCTTGCCACTGGAAGAGCTTTGATAGATGTGCAGAAAAGAGAACTAACTATGAGATTTAGTGATCAAGAGGCTACATGTAATATTGTAAAATCAATGAGATACCCTGCAAAAGAGGAAGAGATTGAATGCTTCAGAATGGATATTAATGAATATCTAAACAATGAATATTTCAAGAAGACATTCGTAAGGGAATTTGAAAAGGAATATGTGGAAAATGAAGATGAGGATGAAATTCAAGATGAATCTACAAAAGTGAGCAAAGAATATTTGGATTATGTTCAGAAAAATTTGAAATGTTAGACCCTACAAAAAGTAATAAGAATTTGATTTCATTAATTGAGAAACCTCTTGAACTAGAACTGAAAACACT
>NW_018251714.1:60963-62347 GCF_001263595.1 Phalaenopsis equestris | reverse complement strand
TTATAGGTATATCAATTTTAGGCATTTGGAGCAAAGTGGCAAAAAAAAAGAGGAAATTTGGATACAAAATAGAGAACTTTGTGAATCTGGCGCCTAAAGCACCAGAATTGGCGCCTGAAGCGCTAGAACTGGTGCCTAAAGCACTAGAACTGGTGCCTGAAGCGCCATTATACAGAGAAGTGGCGTTTGAAGCATCAGAATTGACATCTGAAGCAACATAACCCAGATAAGTAACTTGGCACCTGAAGCGCCAGAATTCTCGTCTGAAGCGCCAGAGACGATATTTGATGGATTAAGGTGGTTCAAGAGAAATTTTGAGCGGATTTTGAAGGCTTCAACTATTTCAAATGCCCCATGGAGTGATTCAATGTATCTAGACACTTTGGAATACTCTCTAATAAAGGGATATCTCTTGAATGAATGAACATGTCTTTTGAGATTCAAAAGGTGTGACTTTTGGAGAAAATTTGGGAGGGAATTTTAAATTCATTTTGAAAGCAGACAAGCACCAATTAAAAGGAGATGAGTCTAGGGCTGAAGTGTGGCTCGATGGCAAGAGAGAGAGAGAGAGAGGTAAGAGGCAAGTGAGAGAGTGAGGGACATGGAGATTTTCTTCTAAGGTTGTAAGAGGAGAGGAAAAGTGAGAGATTTCTTTTTCATTACATTTCTAAAAGAGAATTGAGAGTGCTTGTAAAGAGGGAAAGTTCTTAAGTAAAATTTCTAGGGATTTGCTTCGAAAGGAGTGTGAGTTAAGTTGTGTTCTTTATTTATTTATTTTGTAAACTTGTTTTTAAATATGAAATTTGTGTTTTTTGTTTCCTTCTCATAAATTCTGAGTAGTGCTCTTTATCCTTCTCCCTAATTTGAGATATGTTTTTGTGAAGAATTGATTTTGTTTTATATGGTTTTAAATCTCAATAATTTGTGATGATTTAAACTCTACTTTTCATTTACTTTTTGATATGACTAATAGAAATGTTAAAAATTGTTGAGAAACATAAGATATGAAAGGGCTATGATTTCTATAACATGGTGAGAGTCACATTCAATTATATGGGTGAGAATGTAATCCATGGGTTTAAGTGAAAATAAAAAGGGAAATATACTTTGTTGGACATAGAATTGGAGATTTTATGGTGATAGATTAAAATCCCCAATTTAGTCCAGTTCTTTGGAAACTAATGCGAGATTGTTAGCCCTCAGGCGAGGGAAAAGTGGGAGCTCTAGAGTGAGAGCTGGTATCCTCCCAACCTAATCATGCAATTAGGGACCAAACTCTAGATTAGTCAATATTCTTTATACACTTGAAAGAGGGTAAAGAATATTATTTCTTATATTTAACACAATACAATTATATATATATATATATATATATATATATATA
>NW_018251714.1:37050-60916 GCF_001263595.1 Phalaenopsis equestris | reverse complement strand
TATATATATTTATTTATTTATTTAAATGATTTTAATTTCTTCACAATTCATATACTCATTGTAAAGGAGACGGATGCTTTCTTAAATTTTAACTCTTCATCATAGAAAATTTGTTTAATTTTATAAGTTTACTTCTAAAGTTTAACAAATAATTTAGTTAACTTAGTTCTTTTAACTATATTTTATTTAGCATACGCTCAATTACTTTAGATTTGAATTTTGTACTTAAGTTTTGTAGTTTAAATTTTGTGTTTTACATTATAACTAGAAGAATTTCCAACTCCCTGTGGGATCGATACTTAGAACTTCATTAGAGCCATTTATTACTTGAGCGATACGTATACTTGCGTTATTATTATGAGTTTGACAACTTAATGATTTTATAAGATAAAATTATTTTTAATAAAGTTATTTTATTGAGATTGAATTGCATATTTATTATTAGTGTTGTTGTGTGTGTTTTGAAATATTGAGAAATATTTATAAAAGAAACACACAACAAACCCGCATCAAATTTTTGGCGTCGTTGCCGGGGAGTAACGGTAAATTACTTTATAATTTAAAATATTTTATTTGAACTAAAAAACTTACTGTAGTTTAATTTGAATATTTTCATATTTTAGTGTGTTCGCTTATTTTAATTGCTTCTTGTGTTTGTTTATGCGTAGTTTAAGATTCAAAACTTTAGTATCTCGCGATTTGGAGTTAGAAAGAACAAATAGAAAAATTTGAAAATAACAAAAAAAAATAATTTTAGCAAAATGGCTTGCAATTTAAATAATTCTGGAAATGAAAATGAACATTATCATAGACCTTTACAAGATTATGTTAATCCTACAGCAGATGAAATTCATTTGAGTATACAAAACCCTACTGTAGCTGCCAATTCATTTAAGCTTAAACGTGCTATTATCCAAATTGTACAAAAAAATCAGTTTGGGGGAACACCAACTGAACATCCTAACTTACACCTTGCTAGTTTTCCAGAATTGTGTGCTACATTTAAATATGATGGAGTGTCAAATGATGTGGTTAGACTTAGAATTTTTCCTTTTTCATTAAGGGATAAAGCTAAGATGTGGTTAAACTCGTTAGCACCTAAATCTATCAAAACTTGGGGAGACTTATCACATAAAATTTTTATCTAAATATTTCCCACCATAAAAAAATTGCTAAGCTTAAAAATGATATTACATTTTTTTGTCATTTTGAAAGGGAATCAATTTATAAAGCTTGTGAAAGATATAAAGATCTCCTCAGGAAGTGTCCACTACATGCATTTCCAACTTGGTTAATAATTCAAACTTTTTATAATGGATTGGTTGGATTACTTAAATCGATAATTGACGCTGTTGTTGGTGGATCATTAATGTCAAAACCATTTGATGAAGCATATTCGTTAATTGAAGAGACGACTACTAATAATTCTCAATGGTCCTCTGAAAGGGTAAATTTAAAAGAGTAGCTAATATTCATGATTCTGATGCAATATCTATCTTGGCTGCCTAAATAACTACTATATCGAAGAAGATAAATCAATATGAAATGAATTATTCTCAGACATCACCTGTGCTTGAGGATAACTCAATGAGACAAATGATAGAATCTCAATCTTCTTATGAGACTTTAAATATAATAAATAATCATTCTAACAATCCTTATTCCAATTATTATAATCTTGGTTTGAAAAATCATCAAAATTTCAGTTGGAGTAACAATAAATCTAATACTGCTTATCCACACGGGGGAACATTGTTGCTAACCCATTGAGAAACTCCAACAATCAAGGAAATCCAACTTATAAACATTTTTACCCTTCAGGTTTTAATAGTAATTTGCAGAGTAAGGAGAAAATTATCAATGAAAAAATTAATATTGCAAACGAGAAGTCAATTATAAAGTCAAAAAGCTGACGACTACTAATAATTCTCAATGGTCCTCTGAAAGGGTAAATTTCATGATTATGATGCAATATTTATATTGGCTACCAAAATAGCTGCTATATCGAAGAAGATAGATCAATTTGGAATGAATTACTCTCATACATGAGTTGTGCTTGAGGAAAACTCATTGAGACAAGTGTTATAATCTCAATCTTCTTATGAGGTTTTAAATGCAATAAATAATTGTTCTAACAATCCTTATTCTAATTATTGTAATCCTTGTTGGAAAAATCATCCAAATTTCAGTTAGACTAATAATAACTCTAATGTCATTAATCTGCAATGGGGAAATATTCCTGGGAACCCATTAGGAAACTCCAACAACCAAGGAAATCCAACTTATAAATCTTATTACCCTTCAGATTTTAATAAAAATTTGCAGAGTAAGGAGAAGAAATTATCAATGGAAGAATTAATGTTACAAATGGGAATTCAATTACAAAGTCAACGAGCTGCAATTATATACATGAAAAATCAGTTGGGATGTATTGCTACTGCACTTAACAATAGACCTCTAAGAACGTTGTTTAGTAATGTTGAAGTAAATCCTAAAGATCAAAATAAAGAGAAAATTAAGGCTTTTCAATTAGAGAAGTAGAAAAGGGTTGGAAACAAAAGTTAAAAAAGAAGTGAAAGTTGAAGTTGAAAAAGATGAGGTGGAAAACAAAAAATCTGATGAAGATTTACATTTTGAGTCAGAATTTCCAATCAAACATTTATAAATTACTGAAGAAAGACCACCACCACCATTTCCTAAAAGATTGAAGAAGAAAAAAAAAACCAATTTTCAAAATTTTTGAAAATATTGAGGAAATTAACTATAAACATTCCATTTGTTGAAGCTCTAGAACATATGTCAAACTATGTAAAGTTTATAAGAGATATACTTAATAAGAAAAGGAAGTTTATAGATAATCAAAATGTTGCACTTAGTGAAGTGTGTAGCTCTATAATTTAGAAAAAGCTTCCTATAAAACTTAAAGATTCTGGTTACTTTACTATTCTATGCACTATTGACAAAAAGATTTTTGGAAAAGCTTTATGTGATTTAGGAGCCAGTATTAATATTATGCCTCTATCAATTTTCAAAAGGTTGCGTTTAGGAGACATTTCACCTACAACTGTAACTCCTCGATTAGATGATCATTTGATTACCTACCCTAAAGGAGTTATAGAAGATGTTTTGGTAAAGGTTGATAAATTTATCTTTTATGTGGATTTTATTGTATTAGATATAGAGAAAGATAAATAAATCCCTATCATTTTAAGAAGATCATTTCTTACCACTAGAAGAGCATTGATAGATGTGTTGAAAGGAGAAATAACAATAAGAGTTAGAGATCAAGAGGTTACATTTAAAATTGTAAAATCAATGAGATACTCTACGAAAGAGCGAGATATTTAATGCTTCAGAATGGATATAAACGACTATTTAAGCCATGAATATTTCACTAAGACATTTGAAAAGAAATCTGAAAAAGAATATTTGTAATATGAGGATGAGGATAAAGCTCAAGAGGAATATATGAAAGTGAGTAATGAAGAATTGTATTATGTTCAGGAAATTTGAAATGTTAGATCCTACAGATAATAATAAAAATTTGATTTCATCGATTGAGAAACCTCCTAAACTAGAAATGAAAACACTTTCTACACATTTAAAGTATGCATTTTTAGGAGATTTATCAACATTACCTGTTATTTTATCCTCAAAATTAACTGATATGCAAGAAAAAAGTTGTTGGAAACTTTAAGAAGATATAAGAAATCCTTTGGATGGACATTAGCTGATATTAATGAAATCAGTCCTTCATTTTGTATGCATAGAATTTTTTTGAAAGATCTTTATGAACCAAGAGCTAATCCTCAAAGGAGTTTCAACCCTATGATGAAAGAAGTTTTCAAGAAAGAGATTTTAAAATGGTTAGATGCTAGAATAATATATCCTATTTCGGATAGTGCTTGAGTGAGGCCAATTCACTGTGCTCCAAAGGAAGGAGGTGTGACATTGTGATAAATGAAAATAATGAATTAATACCAATAAGACAAGTCACTGGACGATGAATCTGCATTGATTATAGAAAATTAAATTCGACCACCAGGAAGGATCATTTTTTTTTTACCCTTTTTGAACCAGATGTTAGATAGATTGACTGACACAGATATTTTTGCTTTCTAGATAGATACACAGTTATCATCAAACCACCTATTACTTCAGAGGATCAAGAGAAAACAACATTTAGTAGTCCTTATAAAACTTTTGCTTTTTGGCAAATGGCCTTTGGATTATGTAATGCACCTACAACATTTCAAAGATGTATGATGTCAATTTTCAGTGATTTAATTGAAACAGGGATTGAAGTCTTTATGAAAAATTTTTCTGTGTTTGGAACTTCATTTGAAACATGTCTAAATAATTTAGAGAAAGTTCTAGAATGATGTGAAAAGACGAATCTAATATTAAACTGGGAAAAATGTTAATTCATGGTTGAATGAGGAATTGTACTTGTGCATAAAATTTCAGAAAATGACATGGAAGTAGATCTTGCAAAAATTTAGGTTATATCTAACATACCACCACCTACTACTGTAAAAGGAGTTAAGAGTTTCTTAAGATATGCTGGATTTTATAGGTGATGTATTAAAGATTTTTCAAAAAATACGAATCCTTTATGCCAAATTCTAAAAAAAGATACAAAATTTTTATTTTGACCAAGAGTGCCTTAAAGCCTTTGAAAGATTCAAGGAAAAATTGATCACTGCACTATAATTATTTCACCTAATTGAGAGAAACCTTTTGAACTAATGTGTGATGCAAGTGATTGTGCAATTGGAGCTATTTTAAGGCAAAGATATGACGAGAATTTTAAAGTCATATACTATGCTACTAAGACTCTTAATGATGTTCAAATTAATTACGTTACTACTGAAAGAGAGTTATTAGCCATTATTTATGCTTTTGATAAGTTTAGGTTATTTCTAATTGGAGCTAAATGTGTTGTGCATACTGAACACTCAGTTATTAAATATTTGATGCAAAAGAAGGATGTGAAACCAAGATTAATTAGATGGGTACTTCTGATGCAAGAATTTGATTTTGTGGTAATCGATAGGAAATGAATTGATAATCAAATTGTTGATCATCTATGTAGGCTAGAACAT
This sequence comes from Phalaenopsis equestris, assembly GCF_001263595.1. Classification (NCBI taxonomy): domain Eukaryota; kingdom Viridiplantae; phylum Streptophyta; class Magnoliopsida; order Asparagales; family Orchidaceae; genus Phalaenopsis; species Phalaenopsis equestris. Next base: position 55,811 of record NW_018251714.1, on the reverse strand, counting down.
GAAGAAACACTTGATTTGGAAAAGAAATTAATGAAACTTTTCCTGATGAATAACTTTATATTGTTAAAGGATGGGAAACACCGTGGTATGCTGATATTGTGAACTATATTATTAGTAGTATTTTACCATATGGACTGACAAAACAACAAGAAAAAAATTCATTCACGATGCAAAATTTTACTTTTGGGATGACCCATATTTGTACAAACAATGCAAAGATTTAGTTATGAGAAGATGTGTGCCTTATAAAAAAATTCAAGAATTTATCCAAAACTGTCATGATTATGAATTTGGAGGTCATTTTGGGAAAAAATAGAACTGTTCATAAAATTTTACAATCTGAATTTTATTGGCCTACTCTATTTAGAGATGTTAATGTATGTATATATATATAAACTCGTGATCGATGTCAGAGAATAGGTAATATTTCAAAAAAAAAAATGAAATGCCACTAAATTTTAATTTGGAAGTTGAAATTTTTTATGCATGGGGATTCTATTTTATGGCACCATTTGTATCTTTATTTGGAAATTTATATCAATTGATTGCAGTGGATTATATATCAAAATGGATTGAAGTAATCATTTTACCTTGATGTGATGCTCGGAGTATTTCAAAATTTTTAATTAAAATTTTTTTTAAGAGATACGGAATGCCTTGAGTAGTCATTACCGATGGGGGATCTCATTTTAGGTATGCAACAATTGCAAGATTGGTGGAAAAATATAATATAATGCATAAAATTGCAACTGCTTATCATCCCCAGACATTTAAAAGATGTTGGTGAGAAAAGATTATTACAATTGAATGAGCTTAAAGAAATTAAGAATGAATCTTATGATAATGCTAGAATATACAAGGAGAAAATGAAAGAATGGCATGATCAAAAGATAATAAAAAAATGAACTTGAGCCTAGACAAGAAGTTTTATTATACAATATAAGATTGAAATTATTTCCTAGAAAACTGAAGTCTAGGTGGATAGGGCCATTCAAAATTACAAAAGTTTATCCTTATGGAACTGTTAATATTGAAGATCCCAAGATAGGAAATATATTTAAAGTGAACGAGTTTAGACTGAAACCATATTTTGATGGTCAAAGGCCAGTTTTTAAAGAGATTTTAGTGTTGGGTCACCCAGAGTATGGACTGGGAATGTCGGGCTAATGACATTAAACCAAGTAGTTTGTGACAGGCAAACCATATTTATCGTTGTTTATTTTGCTTATCTATTTTAGTTTGGAGTGTTAAATATATATAGCGGTAGTTGTATGGATTCCGTGAACTTAAGAAACTTGAAATTGAGAAAATATTTAAAAACATCTTTATTTACCCAAATTTATGGAAGATTTGAGAATTAATTAGATTTAAAATGAAACGGTGCAAATTTTGGAACTGGCGCTTGAGGCGTCAGATCGGCACCTGAAGCTCCATTTTTCAGAGTGCTGGCGCCTGAAGGCTGGCGCCTGAAGCATCAGAATCGGCGACATCCGAATCGGCGCCTGAAGTGCCGCGGTGGCTGGATCAACTTAAAACACATCAAAAGGTAGTTTTTGGCGGGTTTCCTTCCTAATAACTCCCAAAAATTGATTCCTAAACCTATTTTAGAAGGGGAAAATGAAGGAAGGGTCAGCATTTTTCAAATCCAATGGCTTTTTGCCCTAAAAAAACCGCTATATATGAAATTTTCAACCAGAGGAAGTTCGTTAGTTTCGATGCGTGGAAGTTATACGATTGAGTTCTTATGAAGAAGAGGTAATCAAGGAAATGGTATTTGTCAATCGAGTATTCATAACACCGAATACTCGAGTGGAGGGGATTATTTCAAGAGATGTTGTGAAGTGCTTTGTTATACCACTGACGCTGTAGTTGTCCCTTTGGTGAAAAAGTTTTACGCCAATCTTCATGGAATCAACCAAGGAGTTGCCTACATTCAAGGCATGTGTGTACAATTCACTCCTTCAAGAATTAATGGAGGTGATATTAGGTCTGGTCTCAAAGTTAATTGAGTAATGGTGCAAATTTTGGAACTGGCGCCTGAGGCGCCAGATTGGCACCTGAAGCTCCATTTTTCAGAGTGCTGGCGCCTGAAGCATCAGAATCGGCGCCTGAAGTGCCGTGGTGGCCGGATTAACTTAAAACGCATCAAAAGGTAGTTTTTGGCGGGTTTCCTTCCTAATAACTCCCAAAAATTGACTCCTAAACCTATTTTAGAAGGGGAAAATGAAGGAAGAGTCAGCATTTTTCAAATCCAATGGCTTTTTGCCCTTAAAATACCGCTATATATGAAATTTTCAACTAGAGGAAGTTCATTTGTTTCGATGCGTAGAAGTTATACGATTGAGTTCTTATAAAGAAGAGGCTAATCAAGGGAATGGTATTTGTCAATCGAGGATTCATAACACCGAATACTCGAGTGGAGGGGATTATTTCACGAGATGCTGTGAAGTGCTTTGCTGCTTTGTTATACCACTGACGCTGTAGTTGTCCCTTTGGTGAAAAAGTTTTATGCCAATCTTCATGGAATCAACCAAGGAGTTGCGTACATTCAAGGCATGTGTGTACAATTCACTCCTTTAAGAATTAATGGAGGTGATATTAGGTCTGGTCTTAAATTTAATTGAGTCTGTCTGCGATCAGCTGACTCCATTCATACAGAGTCTGCACCAAATATTTTACGGTATTAATGTGGCTAGCTTTTTTTTTGTCTTATTTGTTTAGAGCTTTTCAAGGTCCACTTTTTCCATATTTTTTTTTCTTTCAGTCTTTCCCAACCAATTTTTTGATGCTTTCTCTTCTTTCTTTATAGGGACCAACTTAATATTCAATGTAAGGAGTTCTTCCCCGTGTTAGTGGTTTCCCTTTGTTTGGTTGCTTTTCTGCTTCCTCATCTTGCTGTTGGTAATACTTTGTGAGGACTTTTGTTTTGCATATTACTTTTGCTTTCTCTTGCATGCTCTCCATTTTTTGTAACTTTGCATTATGGTTGATGACATGTCTTGTAGCATGCTATTTTTCTTTATATTTAGCACATATTTTTGATAAAATTGCACTTAAAGGGAAGATATTTCTATGTTGTTGTTGCAGGTATAAAAGGTAGAAGATTTAGATCAAATTGGATAAAAGACAGAGCGAAAAGGAGACAAATGGAGCAATAGAGCAATAACAGGTTGGCACTTAGGCGCTAGCTAGACGACAAGGAACCAGTTGATGTCCAACAAATAGAGAATGTGGCGCCTAAGCGCTAGAACTAACTTGGGTGGTTTTCTGCAGTAGTTGTGGACAAATTTTGAGGTTATGAATAAGGAGAAGCTGTTATAACAAGAGAAGGATCATTTGTGAAGCTAAGGAAAGAGTCTAAAAAGGAAAGAGTCTAAATATGTAGCATTTGTGAAGCCAAGGAAAGAGTCTAAATATGTAGGAAAGTAGAGTAAAAAGTTAGATTTTGTACTTTTTCTGCATTTTCTTAGAGAGAATTGAGAGGATATTATATAGGATTGTTGTAAACAACACAAGAAACACTTGTAGATCATTTGGAGAGGAGTTTTTACTTCTTTTCTCTTGGAGAATGATAACTTGTTAATTTTATATTGTCTTATATTAATTTAAACTCATTGTGTATGAATTTCCTTTAATATAAGATAATGTATTGTTGTGTTTTCTCCATGCATTGTGAGTGGATCCTTTTTACCTTTTGCTTGTGATGAAGTAGTATTATGTGTAGGTCATGTAGAAATATTTAGAATAAGCTTTTATTCTTTAGTGTGATGGTTTTTTACTTTCATGTTTCATTTACTTATCAATCTGGCCAGTTGGTATGTTAAAACCTGTCGTGAATCCATAATAATCAAAGAGAGTTAAGGCTTTAACAACTAGTAGAGATCACATCGCTTTATTAGGTGAAGGAAAAGTGGTTAATAGGGCAGTGCAAATATAAAGGGAGATATATTTTGATCGGGGTAACTTGGAGGCTTCTAGGGTGATAGGCAGAAACACTTACCTAGTTAAAACCAAACTTTTTTATGTATTTGAAAAAAGAGTGTAAAGAAGAGGAATGCTCCGATTTGTCACTAATTACAATTTATAATATAAGTGTTCCATACCTACAAAATTTACTTCGTTGCAAAGGGGAGGGTATTTTTCATAACTTAATCTTTCTCAACTTAAATAACTTTAATAGAATTAACTTTAGAGTAAATCATTAGGTTTAGTGATAATTTAGTATAATTTTATAAATATAAAATTGAAATCAACTTTACTTTCAGGCTATGACTCATTATAGTAGGCTATAACTTTTCTTAAGTCTTTAAAATAACAACTTTTCCTATGGGATCGATACTCCGGACTCAAAAATCCGATACTACTTGAAAGGTATGCACACCATAAAATATCTAGTGTGTAGTGTTCTATTGTAGAAAAACTCAAGTTATAAAATTTATAATACATATATTAAATTTAAAATTTTTTATCCAAAAATACTAGGTATCTGAAAGCATAAGTGTTAAGGAATTCAATTATAACATGAAAGAAGCTGGTGAGAAGAGATTTCTACAGTTACATGAACTCAAGGAGATTAGAATTGAATCTTTTGAAAATGCAAAAATTAAAAAAAAAAGATGAAAAATTGGCATGATTGAAAGATTCTTAGAAAAAAATTTAAACATCATGAAAAATTGGCATGATCGAAAGATTCTTAGAAAAAAAATTAAACCTGGACAAGAAGTTTTACTATATAATACAAGATTGAACTTATTTCCTTAAAAACTTGAGTCCAGATGGTCGGGGCCATTTACTGTAATTAAAATGTATCCATTTGGTGCAATCGATAGTAAAGATCCGAAAAATGGTAAAGTGCTTAAAGTGAACGGACAAAGACTTAAACCTTACATAAGTGGAAATACGCCTTGATTAATGAAGTTTTAATGTTGGGTCAACTTGAGTAAGAATTTGGATTCGTCGGGCTTACGATGTTAAACCAAGCGCTTCTTGAAAGATAACTCGAGGTTTGTATTTATGTTCTTGTTTGTATGTTAGTGTGTTAAAGTTATTATTGTTATGATGTGGTTTGATTGAAGTTGTGTGTTGATTTGTTTAGGTTTGAACTGATTTGCTTTGATTTTATTAAATTATGAGTGTGATGATTCCTTAGTTTCTTGAAATGGCTACTTATATTTTTCACTCTGGTGGTAGTTGGATTAACTAGTTCACTATGACTTAGTTCTCATCTGAACTTGAGGTTACTGGAGGCATGTTGGGTTTGGACATCTGATAGATCTATCGGGAGTCTATTACTTTCTTTTTTTAACAATGTTGTTATTAGATGGGTGTGATCAACTAGCTGATGATGAACATATGGATGATTTTGACATTATTCTTAAGATTTTTAGAGGTGCATGTCTTATGAGATGAGGTAAGACCTGAGGTTGACAACACCTAAGCCAACATATCAGGGACAATCTTATTAATGGTTTACCCTCATATAATTTCTTTAAGCTCCTAATTGATCTTTGGCAGGTGACTCATGAATTTCTTCTGTCAAAGAAACTGATTGTGGAGCGGTGTTTCATTAGCCCTAGTTGTGATGTAGAGAACATCATTCTATCTCATCATTGGGAGACTTTTTGCTACACCACTGCTGTAGCTGTCATTTCTATTGTTAAAGAGTTCTCGTGGTGTATTTTTAGTGTTATTTTGGTTTTATCTTGGTGTTTTTTTAGTGTTATTTTGGAGTTATTGTGGTATTATCTTGGTGCTATTGTGATGTTATTATAGTCATATTATGGTGTAATTTGTGTATCTGTAGGTTGTTATTGTCAAACTAATGTGATGTGGTTGCCAAACAAATGTGGTGTTACAGCGGATCATATCAAAAATGCTGGAAAATAATATATGATGCAATGCTTTTCGCAGTTACCCTACACTTTAGAATGCAAGTACAACCACAAACAAAATTACCAGAATGATTTTTGCCGACTCTCAGGCTATTTGCTTTCTTGTGTTCTTTCATTGTTGTGTTTTGGCTTGCTTCAAAAAATAAAGATAACTACATGAGTTCACACCCAAAAATCCTAAATCCTTGCGCAAGTAATCTCGGTAGAACTCTAACCAATGGCAAATGAAGAAAATAGAGATTGAAGAGGCGCGCAATAGGGTTTTATTTTCTAAGTGAGGGGTCGAGTGTTATGATTCAACGCAGAATGTTCTCTTTTCGAAGCAGTGGGCTGGTTCGAACCGGGCCACTTGACAAAATAAAGCGTTTTCGAAGCAATAAGCCAATTCAGGCACGGGCGTGCACTAAAAGAAAGGGCTTCACGTAATATACGACGCAATACAAATCTAATCTTTATGCTTTGATCAAATAGAAGATACTCAGGTCACATATCATCTTGTGATCGTTGGACTTAATCCGTCAAATGGACCAAATTTTAAAACCTGATTTTTGGAAAAGTAGAAGAGAAAAATTAGCAGAAATTATGATTAAGTGGACAGATACGGCTTCCCAACCCCTACATGCAGAAAGTAATAATAATAAGTGCAGCGCTGCGGTGGTGTGACATGCTCCAGCGAAATCCCGCCTGATTGGGATTAGTTTGTCATTATCATTGTGGCCTGTTTACATACATAGCATACGAAATAATGTTTTAAGAATTTCCCCTTTCAATTTTCTTTGTGCACGTTCCTTCAATCCAGTTTCTAATTTTAAATCATTGTCATCAATCCAAGCTTTTAAAGCTGCGATGTCGGACAAAATTAGAGAGAATCATCTTACATAGTTTGGTTATATTAAACCTGATGATCCCAAAAATTAGATGTTTTGAATTCAAATTATGTTATGAAAGGACGAGATGGATCTAAAAAAGTTGGGGTATGATGTATAAAATATTAATCTTAACTTATTATAATTAAATAAAATACGACACAGAATAATAGTACACAATGGAGAAAAAAGATTTGTCCTTCTTGTTCCATTAACACGAGCTTTAAATTCAACAAAAAAAGGATATAAATTCCAGTTATTCATAAAAATATAAATAAAAAAATATCCTACATTTTGTCATATCTTCGACCAATCTCGCACAAGAAGCTACTTCGGGGCTTTCAATGGCTACTGCAGCATTTTAGTTGTTAATTCACAAGCGCCTATGGACTCTGAAATTAAGAAAAAATTATTCTATATGGACAGCGCATGCAGTTCCGATATCGACCGTAAATCACAACAAAACTGTATTTCGGTGGGCCCCATTTAAAAAATAATAATAATAAATAAAAAAAAGTATGCATCTCTGCATGCACTGTCCGTATGGAAGAGATAGTTTAGGATCACCTTTATTTTTTTATTATTATTTATATTTTTATTTCAATAGCGTTTTTAAAGGCCAGATGATTTATTTTTTTAAAAAAATTATGGATTATATTGATCAATTATAATTTTAAAATAAAAGAAAAAATTAAAATTAAATATAAATAATAAAATTTATGCACTGGAATTTTTTGAGCTATTTTGAAAAACCTTATATGCCTATAAATTACAAAACGTTAGGCCTTCTAATAAGCAAATTTTGTTGTTTCTTGATCCAAATAATAAAATTTATGCACTGGAATTTTTTGAGCTGTTTTGAAAAACCTTATATGCCTACAAATTACAAAATGTTAGGCCTTCTAATAAGCAAATTTTGGTTTGTTTCTTGATCATTTTTATTACTTGACTTAACAAAGTCATGTTTTACATCACTTCCTAATACAAAAAATAAGTATTAATACTCAAAAGACCTGCCTTAACCAATGAATCAATAGTTTTAATGCAAATAAAAAATGAGATTGATTCACTCAAAGGAATGGAAATGGCATGTAGAGGCAAAGAAAGACCAAAACTCTTTGAAGTTGGAGGTATTAAGAAACAATTAGAAGGAGATTCTTCAAAGCTACAAAAGTAGATTTTACAAGAGTTTGCAAATCAACAGTTTCATTGACCGGAAAAGCAATATTCAGCATCTTCTCATAGGAAAGTGTAAATATGCAAGAAAATTCCTTAATAGGTAACGACAACAAAGTATACCCATCTATGTTAGAAAGTTAGAATGTTAATAATTCTCTTAGGTTGACCCAATTGGCTTGCTGTGGGAGGACTAACTCAAATGACCGATCGGATTGGTAATGTTTATTGTTCGTGATTCCTTGGATTGATGAGTTAAATACCCTATAGATATTGATGCCATGAGTCCAAATTAAATGACATCCAAACTATTATGATTGAATTGAAGGGAATATCTATATGACAAGTTAGTGCTCAAATTTTGTTCAACTAAGAGAAATTTGCTATGACTTAGCTCTATTTTCTATGAACTAATTCAGCTCTATAAATATTGTCATTAATATAAACTATGTGAGAAACAAAGATGTTTAGATGAAAACAACTCGGAGTAGTTCAGGACTTTGGTAGATTGGCCTAGTTATGAGCATATATCAATGCACTTATATCAATGTTAGTGCATTGCACTCATATAGAGAAACTCGAGCCTCATATTTTGACCAATATATTATAAATTAAGTGGTGTGAAATAAAATGACCATTGTAATATTTATTTGCTCAAATTGAAGGACCATGCTTCAAATAATGGTTGTCTTTTGACAAGTTTGTCCAAGCTTATTTTGGTTATATTTCTCCATTTAGGTGTTAATTAACATGATCTTAGTGTCGACGGGTTGAACTCATTGACAAACCTTTTTGTCACTAGACAACCTCAAAATAGCTACTTTGATAATTGTGGCATGAATGGTTATTAGCCTTTTTTACCCCAATGCAAGCCCGCTAAAGCGATGATTCAAAAAGTAGACAATGATGGGATAAATCTAGAGCAGTAGAAAATCAAATAAATATTGATCGAGTACCTTATGCTAAGTATCAGAGGTCGAATACCAAAGGCCAAGTATGAAGGGCCAAGTACAAAGATCAACAATGGTAGAAAACCTTGGTCATTCACCTTATAGTAGTAGATCTCAAGAAAGAGATCTCAAGGAAGATCTTAACTTCTATGATAACATGAAAAAAAAATAGCTATGTATTCTCAGAAGACTCGATAATAAAGACTAATTTTTTTTTAGTGGAGCACACTTCTCTAAAATGAGGGTATTAAATGTAAAACAAATTCCAACTTTTTGGATTCAAAGACCCCAAGCCATTGAAATCTTGTTCATTTACTAGCTGCGGAGCATATTCTCTCCCATCTCCTTTTTCTCTCCCTCAGCCTCTCTCATTCTCTATGCTCTATTCCTTGAGTGTGAGTGAAGGACAAAATGTTAATCAACAACCTTAAAAAATGTGTTAAGTGTGGATCATGATACAAAAAATAGGATTAAATATGTGAATCAAATTTAATATTTTTTTCGTAAATTATATGCTTTATTTATTTATTATGATGATTAGGGTGTTTTTGCAATATTTTATTAGTGAGAGTTGTTGAGTATACTTTGGGTAGCAAAAATATGAAGTTAAACCAACCAAGAGACCAACGTATCAATGCTACTCTTTGGAATAATTACGCCATGGTTATCGTCCAAAGAAGCACTGAAACAAGCAAAGAAATAGAGGTAGCATGTGACTTAGTGAGGCATAAATATGTTGATGTATGGTGTTCCTAAGCCAAGTTTGGTGTGCCTACAATTGGTTCCGTCTAAGTACACATTGGCAAAATGTTAGAGGAAATTTTGGCTCAATCTAATTAAGGTTTCTTGGGAGATAATTTAATGCAACCTTTTAGTTGTGGGAGGCTTCCATTCTCATAGGTTTAAGCAATTCATTGTATAACTTAGAGTTTTCTCTAATTTTTCCCTCTAGGGAAGTCTATGCTTATTCTTTGATAGTATGGAGAGCTTGTAATAGTAAGATTTGTGTGGACCTATGCGGAGAGTTTTGTGGAATATTAAAAAAGTGATTAGCTTAGGTTTGAGTTTCCTTACATTCTTATGTAGTTTTCCTAAATGTTTTCAGTGAAAATCTTTGTGTTTTTGTTACTCATGTATAGTAACTAAATTTTCCTTATAATGTTGAGTTGTAAGGCATGTGTTGAATTGATGTTTTGATCCATGAGTTTTTCCTAACTATTTTTTTAGTGCCTTTGAATTTCATTTCGTGCTATTGTTTTGATTATAATTCACTTCTAATTTGTCTAAGTAGAAGGTTAAAACACCTTGTGATCTAGGACTTCTAACCATTGACTAGAAGAAAAAGTAGGCTAACACACATCAATTAGTGAAACAGGCATATTGTCAGTACAAGATTGTAATCTTTATAGACTATAAAAGAATTCTTAGAAAATCATACATGGTTAAGCCCTCTTAACTATAATATTGGTTTCTAATGCCTCTTATCTCCTAGATAGATGAAAAGGAGGATATATTCCTTACTGCCCAGAATAACGTGTGGAACCCATAGAAAAAATATTGAGCCTTCACTAGATCGTTGTCACAAGAGTTTGGACATTTAACCTCTAAAAACCCCACTGAAACTTAGTCTTATTATCTAATTTCTCCATCAATTTTTTTGAACATCTCGCTTTCTATAAACATGAACCCTTCAAACAAGAATTAGCGGTGTAGTCAACTAGAACTTGCCTTTTTGAGAAATCGACAAGTTTACTCATGGGATCGATACAGGGACTCTAATTCTATATATATTACTTGAACGACATGTATACTTTTGAGGTTAATTTATTGCTTCACAATATTTTGGGCATTATGTTTTTCATGTATTTATTGATAAACGAGTCAAAATTTTGAATTTTAGGAGAATATTAGTTGAAACCTTAGAGTTTAGGTTAAAAAATATTTCATAGTTTCCCTGATATCTATGTTCTTTGTATAATTTTATTTTGTTCTTTTCTTTGAAAAATCCAAAATTATATAGAATTTGTTGCTTCTTTTTTTTGTTCTTTTATTTTGCTTATTAGTCTTTTTCAATTAGTATGTTCTCTTTGGATTTATATTTCTCATTTTTTTGTTTATGTATCAGATTAGGTTTAAGTGCGAGAAAAACTTATAGTTGCATGTGTAAGAGCTATTTAGCCAAATTAGAATCATTTGACCCAAAAGTTGAAATATTTATAATAAATTAAAAAAGTAAACAATAACTCAAAAAGAACTACTTAAGAATGGGAAACACTCGAGAAGGCCATCTAATGCTTCTATGATACTATGCTAACCCACTGATATAAATCCACATGAGTATCAATTACTCAAATGTATAAGCTAATTCATTTGAAATGAGACCTATGGTTATCTAAATGGTTCAAAACTCCTGAACCAATAGTTGATAAATTCTTAAAACTATGTGCTACCTTCAAATGTATCAGTGTCCCTAAAGACCCCCTTAGACTAAGGCTATTCCATTTATTACTTACGAATAAAACCAAGATATGGTTAACCATTTTAACAATAGGATAAATCGCCACTTGGACTAACCAATCTAAGAAAATATTGGCCAAATACTTCCCTCCATCCAAAAATTCTAAACTTTGGAATGACATAACTTCTTTCCCCCAATCAAATATAAAATCAATTTACAAAGCCTGGAAGAAGTTTAAAGAATTGCTTAAGAAACGCCCACATCATTCCCTATATGACTAGGTTATTATACAATATTTTTATAACGTAGTGGTGGGACACTTATGGGTAATCATAGACACTGCTTGGGTGGTCCCTAATGTTAAAAAAATTTGAGAAAGCTTATCAATTGATTGAGTAAATGGTAATAAATCTATAAGAGGCAGAGAGTGTGGACCAAAATGTATCTAAAGCGCACGAGACGGATATTCTAATTATCATAGCCTCATAGTGGGCTGTCAGGTCTTGAAATTTAGGAAATTTTAGAATGATTTTCAATGTCTGGATCCAAATAGTGGGATGATTTATGGACTAGAAGGAGAATCCAACACTATTATATTAGATACCTTTAATGTTGTCAAACACAATTTCAATAATCCTTCTTCCAGTACCTACAACTCATGCTAGAAAAAATTGCCCAACTATTTAATAAAATAATAACACCCTAAAGGTAACCAATATTGAGGAAGCACTTAATTAAACTTTATAAGAAATTAGAATCACCAAAGTAGTAGTAGCCCGAGATAGAACTACACACCAAGGTTCACCTTAAATTCGCAATCTAAAGAGAAGAAACCTGCTTTAGAGGAGCTTGTAATGTAGATGGGGAACCAAATACAAAAAGAAGCTACAACCATATGGAACTTGGAGAACTTAATTGGGTAGTTTGTTAATTCATTGAATATTAGACCCTATGGGATGCTCTTATGAATACTAAATTGATTCGACATGATCAAAATGTGTAGCAGTGTAAAGCCTTTTGGGTGAGGATGGGAATGGAGTGGGAAGATATCCCTAGGAAGGATAGTAAACCTATAAAGCTAAATCTCGAGTCAAAAAGTAGAGTGAAGCACGCATCATATAGTTATGATAATGATGCCTACCTCCTTTTGTAGTGCAATAGAAACCACTACCACCTTTTCTTCGAAAGCTCCATAAATAAAAATTAGAACAAAAGTTCAACTAGTTTTTAGAAGTGCTGAAGAAGTTAACAATAATCTTTCAATATGCTAAAATCCAAGAACATATGTTATGTTAAGTGAAGCTTATGAAAGAGATCATAAATAAGATAAGGAAAAAAAATTTGAAACTATTGCATTGATCGAGGAATATAGTGTGATCATGCAATATAAATTTCCACAAAAACAGAAGGACCAAGGGAGCATTATAATTTTGTGTGTCGTGGAAAAAAATGTTATGAAAGCATCTTTTGACTTGGGAACGAGTATCTATTGTATTCCATTACAAAGATATGACAACTAAATATAAGGTCATTGTTGTGTCTATATAATACCTTCTTTAAGAATTAAGAATGTAATTAAAAGAGGGATTCAGAATTAATTTTCTATTAAGTTAGTCCTTAACTTAAATTATTAGTGGTCATTTCTTCAATTAAAAATATGCTTTATCGAATGGTTTTGACATTAATGATCCATCAGAAGTAGCGTCAATTATTGATCTAAGAGATCCAACCAATCCCTTACAAAAAGTTTGAATTAATAATCAATCTAGTAACACATGGTGTGGACACTTCCTAAGGAGATCTGTGAATCTTTCCCAAGCTTCATAAATTGATTCTCCTTCAAACTGACAAAAAGATGTAATATCATTTCTATGCTTACAAATTTTGATGGTGGGAAATGTTTAGATAAAAATTTTTGTGATAAGTCTCCCCAAGTTCTGATAGATCCACATCTTAGCTTTATCACTTAATGAAAAAGGAAAAAGTGTAAGTCTGACAGCATCATTCGACATTTCATCATTTTTAAATGTAGCAAACAATTTTATAAAAATAGCAAGGTTTAAGTTAGGATCTTCAGTAGGTATTCTCCTAAACTGATAATTTTATGCAATTTGGATAATAACAGATTTAAGCTCAAATGAATTGGCAGCTACAACATGGTTTTGTATACTCAAATGAATTTCATGTGTTATAGGGTTAGCATAATCTCTTAATGGTCTTTGATGATGTTCATTTTCATTTGCATAATTATTTAAATTGCAAGTCATCTTGTTCAAATTATCTATATCTTTTTGTTATTTTTGAATTTTTCTAATACTTCTTTCTAACTCTGAATCGTAAGGTATTAAACCTACCGATCTTAAACTATGCATACACAAACACAATAAGCAATTAAAATATGCAAACTCACTAAAATATAAAAATATTTAATTAAACTATAAATAATTTTTCAGTTCAAATAAAATGTTCTAAATTATAAAGTAATTTACCGTTACCCCCCGGCAACGGTGCCAAAAACTTGATGCGGCGGTTTTATGGTGCTTTATAAATATCTTTCAATACTACAATACACAAATGACTTCACGAGTAATAATTATGCAGTTTAATTCTAATAAAAAATTTTAGTAAAAATAGTTTTATATTCTAAAATCTTTAGGTTGTCAAACCTATAAATATCTTTCAATACTACAATACACAAATGACATCACGAGTAATAATTATGCAGTTTAATCCTAATAAAAAAAATTAGTAAAAATAGTTTTATCTTCTAAAATCTTTAGGTTGTCAAACTGTAATAATAACGCAAGTATTCATATAACTCAAGTAATAAATGACTCTAAATCAATTCTACAAGGAGATGAAAATTCTTATAGGTACAACGCCAAACACAATATTCAAACTATAATCTAAAGTAATTGAGTGAATGCTAAATAAAATGCAGTTAAAAGAACTAGGTTAATTAAACTAATTGCTAAACTTTCAAAAGTACTTACAAAAATTAAACAAAATTTTTGTGACGAAGAGTTAAAATTTAAGAAAGCATTCTTCCCCTTTACAATGAGTATATAGATTTTGAAGAAATTAAAATCTTTTGAATACATATAAAATTGTATTGTGTCAAATAGGAGCAGTCATATTCTTTATCCTCTAAGAGTGCATAAAAAATATTGACTAATCTAGATTTTGTAACTAAATTCATTGTTATGTTGAGAGGATACTGGCTACCACTCGAGAGCACTCACTTATTCCTTGCTTGAGGACTAACAATATCATTTTAGTTTCCAATAAACTGGACAAAATTGGGGATTTTAATGTGTCACCTTAAAATCTCCAATTCTGCGGCCATCAAAGTATATTTCCCTATTTATTTGCACTCAACCCCATGGATTTCATTCTCACCCATGAAATTGAGTGTGACTCTTACATTGTTGTAGAAAGCATAGCCCTTTCAGATCGTATGATTCTCAACAAGTTTTAACCTTTCAAGTGGCGAGATTAAAAAATAAATGAAGATTAGAGTTTGAATCATCATAATTTATTTACATTTAAAAATTTATAAAACAAAACTAATTCTTCACAAAACCATATCTCATTATAGGGAGAAGGATAAATAAGACTACTCAGAATTCATGAAAGACTACTCAGAATTCATGAAAGAATTCATGAAAAAGATACAAGAAAATATGGATTTCATATATAAAAACAAGTTTACAAAACTAAGAAAGATAAGAGCACAACTTATCTCTACAATCATTCCCAAGCAAATCCCTAGAAATTTTCTCCAAGCCTTTCCCTCTTTACAATCACTCTCAATTCTTTCTTAGAAGTGTAATGAAGAATAAATTTCTCATTTCCCTCTCCTCTTACAACCTTAGAAGAAAATCATCTCTTCTCCAAGTCTTCTCTCTCACGCCAAAACCTTCCTCTCAATCTCAAACCCCTCTCTCTTTTTAATTCTAGACTCCTCTCCTTTTAAATTAGGGCCAGCCTTCTTTCAAAAGGAATTCAAAATTTCCTCCAATTTTCTCTTCAAAAGTCACATCTCTTAGCATCAAGAGACAAGTCCCTTCATCCAAGAAACATATCTCTTCATTAAAGAGCCTTTCCAAAGTATCTAGATGCATTGAACCACTCTATGGGATTTGATGTGTTTGGAGCTTTCAAAAACCACTCAAAAATAGTCACAACTGCCTTAATTCATCTTAATTCATCTATGGTGCTTCTGGAGCCAGCTAATGAAGTCCGTGTTGTTCTCTGCTGTTTGGTGCCTCTAGTTCCAATTTTGGCACTTCTGGCACTGCTTCTTTGTAAAATGGCGCCTCTGACGTCAACTCTCTAGAAAATGGTGCCTCTAGCACTAGGATCATGAAAATCTCCATTTCGGTAGAGCTTTTTGCTACTTTTTGCTTCAAATACGTAAAATTGATATACTTGCAACAAAAATATGAAAATACCCTTCTTTAAAGTAAATATCACCAAAATAAGCATAAAATGTATATATAAAGTAGTACATTATTTTGGTGTATTAGACAACCCACCAAAAAGAACAATATAAGGTCCCACACCTCCAAGCTTGACATGTCAGAAAGAAAGAATTTCGGAATCAATCCAACCCAGAAAGCCTTTCTTCCTTGATGTATCTACCATGGAGGTAAGAGAAAATCTAAGTTTCTAACCTCAAACTTTGATGATTATCTGTTCATAGAAAGTGAATTAAAAGCTCAACATTTTGGATATCAACAAACTATAAGTTCAAATGCAAGTGACTAGTAAGTAAGAGCCATCCAAATCATCCTCTTCCCATTTCTTAAACTCCTCCCCTAAGGATTTTAAAAGTTGTTTTTCTTATTTTTTTTTAAGTCCTAAGTCTATCTCACTTTTTTTAGCTATAAAACTAAAAATACCTTCACTTACTATAGATAAGGGAGGTCAAAAAACCCGTGGAGGCAATAAACATCATAATAGTGGCCTCAATTCACCAACAAATCATATTAAGCATTGTCAACCTAAATAAATATCAATTGTTACAAAAAAGGACTATGACGATTCCCAAAAATATATATCCTAGGGCCAAGATGTTATATCTCTCTCTCAGTCGATTGTCACTATAGTAGTATTCTACACTTGGGAAACTCATCATAACATTGAAGAAGAAGCCTTTCAACCGAAGGTAGTTTAAAACACTCCTACTTTTGTTATCCAACGAATATAAAAATGTGTTTTACATTTTCATATTTCTCTGTTACATAATAAACATTATTCTCATTGATAATGCAACACTCAAGAAATATAAAATCCCATTATCTTCTAATCTTAGAGCACATGTCAAATCGTAGTGGCTAGATAACACCTCTTTATGATGAGATATTTAATGAGTAGCATGCAAACCAACCAAGAGGCACGTCTAAATAGTTACCTCAATAAAGATTGTGATAATACATGCTTGATAAGTTAGGCATGCAAGATGATCCATCTAAGTCTATGACTTGACCTAGAGACTGTAGAGGATATTGGTAATATAAGACTTGTGAATAAATGTAATCACAAAAGTGCAAGATGGTTAAACCTAGGAAGTCAGAGATGAAGTTGAATATTTAATGAATTAATTATATCAACATAGGAACCAAACACAAAAATACTTGTGATTCAAATAAAGCACTAAAATCTATTATAGGAATATCTTAATACAAAAAATTATATTTAATTAAGGGGAGTGAGTAATCACAAAAGTGCAAGATGGTTAAACCTAGGAAGTCAGAGATGAAGTTGAATATTTAATGAATTAATTATATCAACATAGGAACCAAACACAAAAATACTTGTGATTCAAATAAAGCACTAAAATATATTATAGGAATATCTTAATACAAAAGATTATATTAAGGGGGTGGGGGTTGGGGGCGTGGGGCGTTAGCTTGCAAGATTCAAAATAATATCGGTCATGTGGTAACCTAGTCGAATAAGGCCCTACAACAGAAGCTCCCCTCTAACTTTGAATTGATTCTAGTGATTATATTCAACATGGATATGGAATATCTTCTTGTCCTTCTTGCTCCTTGTGTAGTTTGGCAGCCAACTTCTTTAAGGCAACTACCTCTCACCCAAGGTTGTCAAGCTGCTCATCTTGATCAGCCACTATAACAACAAAAACAAGGAAGAAGCACCAAATCAAGGTCTCATTTATCCTTTATCTCTCCCCCAACAATAAAATCATTCATTGTGACTAGTGGCTTCCCATCATGAGGCAATTGGTTGACTCCCTTGATCACATACTCGTTTCTCTCTAGAAGAGTGTTTAAAGCTTCATTTAGGTTTTACTCTCAAGCTTTCTTTGCAAAACAATTAGGGTCACAAAATTTACTAAGAGTGAAAGAGTTTACAAGAAAAATAAAGAAATAAAAACAAAATGTCTTATTTTAATGTAATAATAAAAATCTTAACATAGTTGTTAATTTATATTGAGCAAAAAATTCTAAAATCGTAGGGGTTGCTTCTCACATGCCAACATTCATTTGAATGAATGTTCCCATAGGAGCCAAAAATTCTTCTTGCAAAAATAAAACAATGGCTAGACCCTCTATTTGATAATCCACCTGAAAGACAATGACCTCAGCCATGCTTTTGCTAGACTCATCCTCGACGTCTTACCCTGTCCAAAAGATAGACTAGCATTCCTCCATTTCACTATCATCTTATGTTCACTCTCACCCTCTTTCTGCCTTTTCTTGAGCATGGCTCACAAATGATCTTAAGAAGCATCTCGTGGATCTATTTATAAGAGAGATGGTTTAGAATTCAAAGGGCTTCCCACATCAAAATCATTAATTAAAAATCATGTTGAATTATTATATTTAATTTCACCCTTTCTTATCGTATGAAATCATTTTAAGAGATAAGAGAATTGGGGACTAAATATGTACAACCAAAAACAATTGCTCAAATCATTGATGCATGAATGTCTTTTTGGCTTTTTAACCCCAATGCAAGTCCGCCAAAGAGATGAATCCATATGTGGACAATGAAGGGAATAAATTCCAAGTGATCGACATTTGAGAAAACATCAATTGAATTCTAGTGCAGAGTATTAGAGATCGAGCGTCAAGGGCCAAATATGGAAGGCTGAGTACAAAGAACCCTAGTGGCCCAGGACACTAACCATTCCCCATCTACAAGTTGAATTTTAAAAAGAGATCCCGGGGATGATATTGACTATTATGATGATGTTACCAAGAGGAAAAATAAGTATCCCAAGTGATTTAAACATAATAAAGAGTTGTGTTCTTCATCTTAAATATACCCTCATTTATAAAAAGTGTGGTACTATATATAAAATTGATTCCAACTTCTTGGAATTAGTGAGCTCTATTTATTGAAATCTTCTTCATTTGCTCAACTAGTAAGCCTTTTATCTCCCTCTTTC
>NW_018251714.1:23158-37040 GCF_001263595.1 Phalaenopsis equestris | reverse complement strand
CTTTCCCTTTTTCTCACTTGTTTTCTCTTCTTTCCTACGTTCTATCCCTTGGGTATAATTCAAGGACAAAATTGGATTGAACTGTTACGGATTTGATATTGCTTTTGAGCTCATTTTGTTTTTTACTTGATTTAATAAGAGTAAATTGTTTATCTATTTGGATTCCTAAATTACCTAAAAAATCACATTTTATGCAAAAGTTATGATAGATCCAACAACTAATTCAATAATCTCAAGTATTATCATTATTAATTGCAATATTTAGAGATGTCTTTATAAATTTTTCTTTTCCTGTTGCTTCGGCCTATTGAACATGTAAAACTCTGCTCACTTTGATCGTTTGAGATTAATTTTAATTTTTTCTCTCATTTAAAGTTTAACTTCTGAAAATACGTTTGTTTGACATGTTTTTTTTTTTGTATATTTTTATTTTTTTGTTTTTAAAAATAAATTTATCATATTATTTTAAAATGCTAAAAACAACATTTTGTTATTTTTTACCGTCTTCGAAAATAGTCATATCTAAATGGAATATATCAAACATATTTTTTTGAAACTAAAATACAAATAAAAATAAAAAATAAATAACCCCAATTGGCCTCTCAATTTATAATTTGTTTCTGATCATGAAAAATCAATTTAGCTATCTGCCTCAAACATTTTTATGTTTCTTCATATAAATTCAAATTATATCAATTATTATTCTTACATCTCAACACATCTATAAATCTCTCATTTCTTAAAGGTGTTTCGGAAAATATTTGCAGAGGGTATAAGGGAGTTATATCTGTGTTATATCCCCTTTAACTTTCCTATAACCTACTTGTAAACTATCTGTAACCTACAAATAAGGTTCGCGCTTCTGTTGTTCCGGTAGTTACAGGTAAGCTACATAGAGGTTACATGAGGGTATATAACCGAATATAACCCTCTTGTACCCTCTGAATAAGCTCCGGCGTATGCAACGCTGCGTACATCTTACGTCCCCGTTAACAAGATTTATCGTCAATATAGAAGAAAGCACAAATTTTACAGATTTATAAAATTAACAAGTGCAGTTTCCCCGAATAAACCTCCAATGAAGTCTGAACAAGAACCTTCGAGCATCAGAGGACGACCCTCAGCCAAGTCAAATAGTTTAGACAATTATTTCCAAAATAATTGCATTACCTGGGGAGGTTACAAAATGAGGGAGGCGCATCGCAAGTCTCGTCATCAGTCATGAAAGCGAATTAATTACGCCAAATCAAACACTTTGCCAGAAAGACGCAAAGATCGTCATTTAAAACCTTTTTTATACTCCGAAATTCATTTATAGAAGCATCTAAGAAATTAAGGCTCTTGTTGCTCTGGCAGTCGCCTTCGACGTGTATTGCCTTGACAGTTGTTAAAGAAATTCCAGCCATTGCCTTTGTATATACATATAAATTGCGGGGAGTTGCGCAGTTGATTGCGAAGTTTATTGCGTGTATGGTTTTTGCATAAATTTATTGCTTTTTCGATTATTCCATTAAAAAATAGAGGTTACATGTGGGAGGAGCCCAAAGTCTCTTTTACATGAAAAAACTCTCATATTTATAGATGATTGTAGAGCCAAAGAGTAGATTATAATATTACTCTTGCCTAAAAAAGATAGTAAGGCTCTGACGTTTTTCTGTTGGGGGAGTTGTCGAATTCTGTTGGCCGTTTGGTGAAGAAGTTCTATGTCGGAGGAAATAGTCCTCCGTCAAGGGGGAAAAAGCCTTTGTTAGAGTAAAGACCTCAGTTTTATCTAAAGTATCAAAATATTTTGTATTAAACTTATGTATACTAATTTTCTATCAAATTCATAAATGATTAAAATTTTTCCAAACTTTGGATTCTTATAAAAATATAAATTTTACAATTAAGAATTCTATTTTGAAAAAAAAATTACTAATACTTTTTGAAACTAAATCGAATTCAGGATTGTTCCTAAGTCTCATTCTTTAGAAAAATTCAAATGAAATTAATTTTTAATTAGATATTAATCCTCAAACTTATTCCTTTTTATACTCTTACTTCCATTGGAGAGTAAAGTACTCCGTTGGGGGGAAGAGACCTCTGATAGAGGGAAAAGTCTTCCTTTGGAGAAACAAATTAGTCGCCAGAGTTTTTTTATTTGTTTGCATGTCTTGGGGAACAATTCTAGAATTGTTGACTCTAAAGGCAAGTCCTAGAGTCATTCGCCCCAGAGTGGAATCCTGGAGGTATTTGCCCCGAAGTGAAGTCCTAGAGTTGTTAGCCCCGTAGTGAAGACCTAAAGCTGTTTGCTTTGGAGTGCTGTCATGGAGTTGTTTGCCCCAGGATGGTGCCTTGGAGTTGTTTTGACCAATGTGGAATTTCGAAGCTTTGCACCTTAGCGGAGCTTGTTGATACACCCTATAGCGGCGCCAAAAATACTTGACACGCCCTAATTCTAAGTGCAGGGGTCTCACACAAGTGTACGTGTCATATCAGTAATATCAGATTTTGAGTTATGAATATCAATCTCGAAGGGAATAAGGCAATCAGACTTAAGAGAAGTTCTGGCCTACTTAAATCTGTCTTAACTTGGAAGTAAAGTTGGTTTTAATTTGTGCTAACTAGTCCTACTGAATTAAAAACTACACTTGAAGGTTTACTCCTATAAAAATTCAACTAAATCTATTTGAATCGTGACTATCAGGTCACTTGCAATGATATAAGTGGTGAGTAGGAAATGAATACTCTAAATTGTAAATGTGGCTAGTGATAAATAGAAGCAATTTTCTTTATTACCCTCTCCCAAGTGCATAAAGAAGTTTGGTTAAATGAGTTTTAATTCCTCAAACCCCAATTTGAATCCATCAAAGATCATTTCTCAGCCTATTTGCATCTACATATAGTTTACTTTTGCCTTATACCTTATAGTTCAACGTGAATACTCTAATCGCTCTACCATAGCTTTCTTGTGTCATTATGGATTCCAACACATTTTAACTAATCATTTGACCATAATAAAAAGTAAATGCTTTGAAGATGAATCATCACATTAAATATTGACAGCCAATTTTAAAAGCATTTTATTATTCCTACACAACCTACTTATTTACCACAAGAGAAAAGGTAAAAAGACCACCCACACAACATGGACAAAGCACCACAACACATCTTTGAAATAAAGCAAATTTTTTGAATTATGTTTAAAAAATAATTATAATACAAAACATAACACAATACTTAGTTGTTTCTCTTTACAATGTGCTAGAATTTTCACCTGAAAGGATCTCCCAATCCTCACTATAGTGTTGAATGTCTTCTTTCCATTACAACTCAATAATCTCACCAAACACACCAAGTAAAAGCAAATATAACATAAAATCTAACCCTAGACTTCATATAGACTTTCTTCCTTTTCTTTAGAAGTGTTCTCCTCTCAAAACATATCCATGGAATCCCCTATATCGTCTACATAGCTCCCCAAATCGTGTAGGAGTAACTACTGAAAACTACTCAAGTTGTTTCGGGCACCTAGGTGCAACTAGGCTAACGCCTAGGTGCAACCTCTCAGTCTACTGGTTCAGGCATGAGCCCCTAAGCTCCCATGAAATTAACACTAATATTCTTGGGAGGAGTGCCTAATTGCCCAATGGCTTGCGTTTAGACGCAATCCCTTTGGCTCTTTTTCCCCCATTTCACCTCCACTTCGCTCCATTTCTTCTCAACTTCGTTTCACTTCTACTACCCATTGTACATGCAAGGAAAATATAAAAATACTCTTCTTCAAAATGAATTTTCATCCATAAAATTGTGTAAAATTAAAAAGAAATTAAGCATGATTTTCTACACATCAAAATCCATCAAACTAAAATGTTTCTTATCAAGTAAAACTAGAATATAAAAATCATTTAAATTTAACTTAAGAAAGTGTGTTTCATTAAAATTAACAAAATTTTGATTCATAAAACTCATAGTGTGGTTTAGAATAATTCCAGCAAACAACTCTAATCGTAATGTATAAGAAACCTTTCATTCATTTATGAAAACTTGATTTTCCTATTTACTTTAAAAAAAGAATTACTACTTGTTAGCTAAGGCACCTTAGAAGGTATAGATATAGAATTTAAGCTCCCTATTTAAAAATACTTACTAGTGTATCTTACATATAAGTAACTTAGGAATGTAATGCAGCTTCAACTTTAAAAGAATCTAGTGAAACTATTTTTTTATTAGGCTTCTCCTCAAGCTTCTCCCCACTCATTATTTTTTTAATCACTTTTTTCTTGCTTTAGGATGTCTATTTCACTCATTAGCATAATTTTTAGGGGGAGTACTGATCCCGATTGTTTATATGCAACAGTATAACAATAGCTCTGATTGTATTTTTTTTACTTATATTTTCTTATTTTGCAACAAAACCAAAAACTTAATCCTGAAGAAAAATAAAATTTAACTTTTTAATTTATATATATTGGGATACTATGCAAGTATATGTATCGTTATCGAGTAATATAGGACTTTTCTGATTAAGACCTGAATATCGAACCCACACGAAAATGATGCAATATGCACTTTTGAAAAGTTTCTATTTTTAGAAAGACAATTATTTAAACTATAGATGTTTTTACAGTAATGAAAGTTTAAATATTTTTGGTATTTTTGATATTTTGATAAGATAGTAACAACTTAAAAAGATAACTTGAGTTTTTGTAGAAGAAAAGCATAAAATATGAAAATATCTTTGTCCTTATCATGAATCAATATTAACTATAGGAATTCTATTATGGAGGTATGCAAATTGTGTTGTGCCAAAATAGGAGCAAAAATATTCTTTACCCTTACTAGAGATGCTATACAGAACATTGGCGAATTTAAAGTTTGGATAGTTCTGAAGACCAGCTAGGTAGGGAAGATACTAGCTCTCACTCTAGAGTTCCATCGATTCCCTCCACCTGGAGGCTAACATCTCGTATCAAAACCTGAAACAATAAACCAAGTTGGGGACTTTAACCTGTCACCTTAAAGTCCTCTGACTCTACACCCTTCAATGAATATTTCTGTATTTATTTGCACTTAATCATATGAACTACATTCTCATTCATACATTCTCATGTGATTCTTTCTAATTGTTGACTGAGACAATACCAGCCCGGTTCTTACATGTTCTCACAATAAATTTTACTTCTGGATTAGCCAAATCAAGAAGTAAATGAAGTACATGGATTTAAATTATCACAACTTCTTCCAACATTAAAGATCAATACTCTCCACAACTTTCATCCATCACTTAATTACTTATCATTTTAAGAAGAAAGATAAAGAAAACTACTCAGAATCCATGGAGAAAACAAAACCACACTTTAGTTTAAAAGTAGAAATTATTGTCAAACCAACCACAAGTCTCGATTAAAACCAAAAGTAGTTTAAATAAAAAATTATCTCAAGTCCTCCACCAAACTCTTGAAGTTCATTTGAATCTCTTCTCTTTTACAACACTCTTAATATAAAACTAAAACAAAAAAGATAAAGTAAAGTTTTGATGTGGTGCCTGAAAATCTCTCCAAACTAACTCCCCAATTTCTTCAAAAACTTTCAATACATTCTCTTTTCAAGCACCCACTTCAAAGTCTCAATCTTTCTTCTTTTATAAATCTCCAAAAAGTGTCATGATTCGATGTATTTCCCCAAGATATGCATCCTTTCATGATAATTTTCATCCATGGTGGTTATAACCACCTATTAAGTCAATGGGTGTCTCAAAAACCTCTTCAAAATTTACAAAAATTGAATTTACTCGCCCAGTAACTGTCACTGGCGCTTAAGCGCGGGTCCTTTGGGGCTTAGGTAAGGCCTTCTCTATTTAACCGGCACTTAACTAAACTCTTTTGCACATTTTTCACCTTTTTGCTCCAAATTTGATCCCTTTTCACTCCTTTAAACAATTTTCACCCTTTTTACCTGTATGTGCAGGCAAAACACAAAAATACCTTCCATTAAAGCACAATATCTAAAAAATAGGTATTAAAATTTGTCTCAAAATACTATATATTTTAGGTGTATCAGTGTTACTTCAATGTTTAAAATGTATCAAAATCCCCCAAACTTAAAATGTTACTTGTCCTCAAGTGATACTTCAATCTTTAAAAACTAAATAAGTATGATATGTATATGAGTTTCTTTAGGAGTTACTAAAATTTAGATTTAGAAATTTAGTAGTCCAGTTTAGAAAAAATATTCAGTAAATGAGACCAACTTAAAGTTTAGAAATTTTTATGGTTAAGAAATATGAAAATAAGAGTTCCTATCTAATTCAAAATTATTGTTTGTTTTTTATTTTCGTCCTTGGTGGTTCTAACCACCTATTAAGCCAATTGGTGCCTCAAGTACCTCTTCAAAATTCAACCAAATGAAGAAAACCACAAAATAACTGCCTCTGGCGCTCAGGCACGACCTTCTCTACTTAACCAGCGCTTAAGGCGTCAGATATGGCGCTTAAGCGCCAAAACACTTTAGCACCATTTTCACCTATTCACTCCTTTAAACAATTTTCACCCTTTTTACCTGTATGTGCAGGCAAAACACAAAAATACCTTCCATTAAAGCACAATATCTAAAAAATAGGTATTAAAATTTGTCTCAAAATACTATATATTTTAGGTGTATCAGTGTTACTTCAATGTTTAAAAACCGTCAAAATCCCCCAAACTTAAAATGTTACTTGTCCTCAAGTGATACTTCAATCTTTAAAAACTAAATAAGTATGATATGTATATGAGTTTCTTTAGGAGTTACTAAAATTTAGATTTAGAAATTTAGTAGTCCAGTTTAGAAAAAATATTCAGTAAATGAGACCAACTTAAAGTTTAGAAATTTTTATGGTTAAGAAATATGAAAATAAGAGTTCCTATCTAATTCAAAATTATTGTTTGTTTTTCAAATTTAGAATTTTAGTTCTTTTATTATCTCTACTTAAAAAATTTTTTTAAGAATAATTTTACTTACTATATTATATCCATAAGCTTAAGAGTTTCTCAAGTCTTATACTTTAAAAAGATCAAATGTGAAACCAATTTTTGAATAGGCACTAATCCCGAAGCTTCTCCTCCCTTACATTATCATATTATATTTTTAAGCTTAAGAGTTTCTCAAATCTTATACTTTAAAAAGATCAAATGTGGAACTAATTTTTGATTAGGCACTTATCCTAAAGCTTCTCCTCCCTTTTCTTTTTTTTTCTTATCTTTTTCTTTTTATTTTTCTTTTTCTTCTTTTTTTTATTTTTCTTTTTCAGGTAAGGATTACTATATCTGGATAGGTCTTTAATGATTTTTAATTTCACTTCTTCTTTCTTAAAGCAAAGCCGTGATATAAATCTTTTATTTATAAATATAATAATAGTTTTGAAAATTATTTTTAATATAAGATATTTAAGTATTAAAAGTAAAAGTCTAAATTTCTAATTTTTTCAAAATATAATTTTTCTTACTAAAGAAACTTACACTATATTTAACATTTTCTACACTAAAAAAAATTTAACTAAAAGTTTTTTTCATTGCTTAGAATTTTAACTAAATTCTTTTACTCATTTCTATAATCAAATTTTACTTGCCTAATATAACTTCATATACATGATCATTTTTCATTTTAAATCAAATTCACATGTAGCACATTTGAGAACAAAAAAAATTCAAGTTTTTAAAATATTTTTCATTCCCCCCCCCCCAAACTTAAATTTTTAATAAGATTAAACAGTTTAGCAACAGATGCATATAAGCAGGAATAAAAATTAAAATAACATGCTTACAGGAATTTTTATACCTTAATTATATAAGTATAAAACTAAAAACAAGAGAAAAATTAATTTTGATCAAATTTTCTACTATTTTAATTTCAATTCAACATGTAGAGATTCAATAGACTTCTAAGTAGTGGGTACAAACATAAAAATAAACAAAAACACTAACTTTGATTTCAAAATCTCAATATAAAAACAAACTCACAAACATGACAAAAGAAAAATACGGGGTAGCAGTTTCTGAAATTTAAATTTAAGATCAAAGTTAGCAAGATTTTCAACTTTTCAAAAGACATAGAATTTAGTTAAGTTCTAAACTAATTAAATCACAATACTAAACTCACAACATTAGTTAATACCATAAAAATTAAAAAAAAAACTAACACAAACATCACGATACAATAAAAAAAAAAAATCTAAAACACAACACAGTCCAAATCAACCCACAGATGCAAATGTAGCAAGTCCAAAACACAAATTCTATCACATAATACAAACATAAATAAAATCTCTCACTCCTACTTCCCATCCTTTGAATCACCGCTATTCCACATTTCTGCAAGCTTATAATCAGGATATCGAGGATATGGAGGAAATTGCACTCCTGGGTCACCCCTAATTAGGTTCTCTAGAGACGAGTGAAATTTTTCATAATCACTCTTTTTCCCGTTATACCTATCAGTATGCTCTGCAAAACACTCTAAATTCTAAATTTTATCAGCATTATAGTTAATATGATTCATCATCCTCTGCAATAATTGATCTTGGGTCTCAGTAGACTCACCTCTAGATGTAAAATCAAGTGAGGTAGATAGTATAAATGTAGAAGCAGCAGAGGTAGAAGCTGGTCTAGATGTAGAAGTACCAGGGTAGAAGTAGCAGACGTCTCCATTCCATAACTCCTAGAAAATCCTCCTCTCTAGCAAAAAAATAGGATGCTCAGAATAAGTCTTCACATTTACTTTTGTGACGGGCTTTAAAGGCAACAATACTTCCTCTTAGCTATCATATTTCACTCCAGCCTGCTCACATAAAGAAAAGATCAAGGAAGCGAATCCCAGACTTGTAGTAGTGATAATAGTGGCAGAACTGATGATTATCTGATAAATCAAAGCTCCAATATTGATGAGCTTTCCTTCCTAGATAAAATAATTTAACGTCCCACTCTCTCTGGTAACTTCACTGAGATGATTTGTTGGAAGCAGATGAGCAGAAATAAAGTGGTGCCAGGCCTTTGCAAATTCACCTAACTTTGAAGTTGGAAAATTGACTCTCCTCTCATCAGTGATCTTCCAGAGCCCTCTTCCATTAGTCAAATACGAAATAATCTCATCTGGCTCCGCCTTAGTTGAACTATAATTTGCATAAAAAACATAAAGTATCAGGTGGTAGATGATAGAACAAATTGATTATCTCCAGTGACAAAGGTATTAACTTTCCTTGAACAATGACTCTATTGTCTTCAGCCTCAGGGAGGTTTGCATAGAACTCCCTAACAACAAAAATAACTGAAACAACAGAGAAACAACAGAATCGTTCCCACTGTTAACGAACAATCAGATCTTCCACAGCTCCACTTGGATTCTTAAAACAACGCTCCTGAATCAGTTTTTGTAACTGTAACACATCATTGTACCGATCTTGAGCCTTCAAAATTGTACCGATCTTGAGCATTCAAACTTACAAACTTGCTCGAATCGAAAGAGCACTTTCCTTTACTCCTCTTCATTCTTGGTGTCATTCTACAAATTTTATAAATTCCAAAAATAACTTCAAAAATAAATTTTCAACCACTAAAGTAAACTTCCAAAAGTATAAACTACACTTCCCATACAATTTCCAAACATTTTTCCTCATTTTTCACCATGAATAGTGAATTTTTGAATTTCTCCAAATGTGCTCAAAATACATGGTGAAAATCTAAAATTTTTGCATAGAAGTAAAGCTCTTACCTCAAGAAACTTGGATCTAGCAAAATTTTCTTGATTCAACTAAGAAATCTCCACTTAAAAATGTGCCCTAGCCTTCCAAAATCGCGACTTTGAGAGGAAGAAGGTGACAGGGGGTTAAAAATGGCGTTTTTTTAGTGAAATTTTCAATTTTAACCATTTGTGAACCGGCACATAAGTTTGGATAAGTAATGCTCAGGCACCTTCCTCTCGGGTTAGCTCGCGCTTAAGCACGAGAAGTGGCGCTTAAGCACTAGTGCATGATTTTCAAGATTTTTAATTTTAAGTAAAATGCACTATTTGCCTAAGTATACCACCCCTAAATAGTCTCATAACACTTAAATGACTATTTTCAACTTCCTATAACTCCCCTATCTCTCAAAATTCTCCAATATAACTATTTCAATTTGAGGCTAAAAATAACAAAAACTTCCACACAAACAAACTTATATTAATTCACAAACAAGTGCAAATACATTTAACACTCAATTCTTGCTCCAAATATTCTTGGATGAGAAAATTTTCTAAACACTAAACAATCATTTCACAGTTAAACACCTAAGTAAGATAATGGCCAAAGTATTCTCAATTTTGTTGATCTTCTCTGATATCCCTTCAATATTAACGGCTAAGAAACTACTATACATCTCTTGTGCACTTTGACTAGTGAACCTCTTCCTCATGGTTTCTTCCTTCTTCTTCAAGTCCATCTCCCATGAAGACATCTTCTCTAAATCTCTCTCTCTCTCTCTTAGACTTTAGGGTTAAAAATGATCTGGGGTGAAATTCTTTCCTAAAACCCTTCTATTTATAGGCCTAAATCCTCCTAATAACTTCTAGGCACGTCTACGAACTATCTTGGCACGTTTTTGCAAACTAATTGGTGATTAAACCTTCTAGAATATCAATTTCACACATGTGTTTAAACCGCCGCGCTTAAGCGCCGAATATTGGTGCTTAAACACCAGTGCATATTTTTACACCAGTCAACTGAACGTCCAAATTCTCATTCTAACATGTTTAGGTCACTAAATAAAGTCTTAAAATCCTTACTAACACATAATAGTCTCAAAAATACTACCCCAATTTTCTTAATCACACATAAAACAACAATCAAAATAAAAACACACTGATAACTATGGGTTGCCTCCCACAAAGCGCTTGGTTTTATATGTGGTCAGCCCAACGTAACTAGTGCTTATTCTGGTTGACCCAACATCATTTTATCATTAAATTTATGTTGAACCACTATAAAATAAGGTTTTAGTCTATGACCATTCACTTTAAATATTTTCTCAGACTTAGGATCTTTAATATCCACAGCTCCACATGGATAAACATTTATCACAACAAATGGGCCCATCCACCTGGACTTAAGTTTGCTTGGAAATAATCTTAACATTGCATTATATAGAAAACTTGTTGCCCTGACTGAAAATTTTTAGTAACAATCCTTTGATCATGCCACTTCTTCATCTTTTCTTTATAAATTTTAGCACTTTCATAGGATTCATTCCTTATTTCTTCAAGCTCATTTAATTGTAATAATTTTTTCTCACTAGCATCTTTCAAATTAATAATTGAACTCTTTAATTGCCCAATATGCTTTATGCTCAAGTTCAACTGGTAAGTGACAATCTTTCCCAAATAATAGCTTATATGGGGACATTTCAATAGGATTTTTGTATGCAGTTCTATAAGCCCACAAAGCAAAGTCAAGTTTGACTAACCAATCCATTTTTATTGGATTCACAGATTTTTCCATAATACTTTTAATTTCCCGATTGGATAATTCAGCCAAACCACATGTTTGAGGATGATAAGTAGTAGCAATCCTATGATTTATATGATATTTCTTTAATAATTCTTCCATTATAGCATTTTTGAAATGATTTCCCCCATTAGTAATGATAACTCTCGGCATCCCAAATCTACAAAATATGTTCGTTTTCAAAAATTTTGCAACACTTTGAGCATCACATCGAGGTAAAGAAACAGCTTCTATCCATTTGGATACATAGTCCACTAATAATAGAATATATAAATTTTTGAAAGATAGTATAAACATTCCCATGAAATCTAATCCCCAAACATCAAATATTTCAACTCTAGCATATAATTAAGGGGCATCTCATTTCTTCTTGAAATATTGCCTACTCGTTGACATCTATCGCATATTTGTCACTAATAGGCAATTAAAATAAAAATGTAATTTTAATAAACTCTCAATCAACTAATTCTACTAATAAAGTTTCAAATGTGAAGTTCAATATATAAGAAAGCATCCTTCTCCTTGCAAAAAATTTAAGTGAATGGATAAATTGAATCGTTTGAAATTGTATTGTGCCAAATAGGAGCATATCTATTCCTTAACCTTTGGACGAGGCATAAAGAACATTGACTAATCCTATGTTTCGTTACTGAATTTGCGGCTAGTTGGGAGGATACCGGCTCTCACTTTGGAGCTCCCATGTTCCCCTCGCTTGAGGGCTAACATCTACACTTCAACACCCAAACAATAGGACCGAATTGAGGATTTTAGTCTCTCACTCTAAAATCTCCAATTCTACGGCAAATAATTTTTATTTCTCTATTTATTTGCACCTAACTTTTAAGGACTTTTTCAAGGGTTTTGACCTCCCTGAATCTTGGATGTAATCTTCACTTTAGTTGTAAAACTCAACATATTTTAACAAATCAACTGACCAGATTGAAACTAAATTAAGATTAAAGTGAAAGATCATCTCAACTTCTTTAACATTCTCATTGTATATCACCATTTCACAAATCTTGAGACAACGAGAAAGACAGAGAAAACTACTCAGATCTCATGAAGAAAACACAACAAAACTTGAAATTCATATATAAAATTAAAGTCATACAAACTACAACAAGAAAATAACTTATCTCTAATTTCTCCCCAAGAACACTCCTCGAAGTTCCTCTGAATTTCTTCCTTTCTTTATAGCACACAGAATTCTCCTTCGAAGCGGCAAGGAGGAAAAAATCTCTCACTTTCCATCCACTCTCACAATCTCTTGAAGAATTTTCTTACAATCTCTTGAAGAATTCCTCACAATACCTAACCTTAAATTACACTTCTCTGGACTCCTTGGACTCTCCAGACTCTCTGGACTCCCTGGACTCTCTGAACTCCCCCGTTTTCAGCCTCCAAAATGTTTCTCTTAAAGTTGTAGAAGAGTTTTCAAGAGTTGCCTAAACGTCCCTTCAAAAATCGTCCACATTCAATGCATCTATTGAGAGAACCGTTGTTCTCACCGTCGGCTGACTCGATGGAGTCGTCGGCGGCGCTCTAGAGTATTTTCTTTTTGCACTATTACTTATCCTCAAGTAATTTCAGTACTACATAAAAGTTATGATCTACTGTGGTAAAGTTTTAATTCAGAAATACTATAAATTTGATTTAAGTAAATACCATAGTAAGATTTTCAGAAAATTTCAAGTAATTAAATTAACTTTGTAGGTACAAGACTATCTAATCATCAAGTTTAAGAGTTCTAGTTTTCTATTCATTTCAAAAATAACTATATGTTGTAATATCAAGTCACTTAGAATATTTAAATGTTAGGAACTTCATGAGAATACTACTAGTAAAGATAATATTCCATAAATATAAGTTCATGAGTGTATTTAGGGTTTCCCTTTAAGTAGGTCCAAGTGAAGCCAATTTTTTATTAATATATATATTTTTTCTCACTTATATATATATTAATCAAAAATATATATACCTCACTTAACTATTAATAAGTAAGGTATATATTTTTTTTCTTTTTCATTTGGATTGCTTTCAATCCTATATATTCTTTTTTTCTGAATATTCTTTTATTTTTAGAGATTGTTGTCAATCCTTTCTTTTTCTTTTTCAAGTGAAGATTAATATATCTGGATAGCCAATCAAAGGAAAATATGTTTAGATTTTCATACCTATTTTACATTATTTTTTATGATACTAGACCGACCTTTTTATTTTTTGTAAATCGACAATTACAAGAATTTGATGACGCTACTAGATGATTTAAATCAAGCAATGGTGTCAAAAATCTTGACTGCGACTTTATATATATGTGTTTGATTTAATAAAGATATATAGGTATAATATTCAATAATGTCAAAGTCGAATTTGTCAACGCAAGTATAC
>NW_018251714.1:15602-19283 GCF_001263595.1 Phalaenopsis equestris | reverse complement strand
TTTTTTCCTTTAAGTATTGAAGTAAATCGAGTTTGAGCCATCACATTAATGAAGCGTGAATTGTCAAACTCAACTCTTATCTTTTGACGTGGAGCCATTTTTAATCTAATCAAATCAAAGAAAAATTCCAAAAATTACTTCTGATATGTAAATCATGGCTTCCAATGGTAATTCAAAGAGTTCAACATTAAGATCCACGAATTTCTTCCAAGATTTTCTTCACGTTTTCAAATTTTTGAGTTTCCTCAATGTGGAAGAAATACATGATGAAAATCAAATATTTTTAACTTGGAGTGAAGCTCTTACCTAAAGAAGTTCAAATCCAGCGTTAAAAAGCCTTGAAATTGTCTCCCATTCCAAGTTTTACCAAGCCCTAATTTAAAAATGGTGTTTTTAGGAGGAAGGGGATGATGAATAGTGGCGGTTGACCGGTCAAAATCATGGTTAAAGAGGTGTTTTTGCGATCTCACTGACAGCGGGGTATTGGCGTTGTCAGCGCGCTCTATTATGTTTTTAAACCTAAGTCTCGAGAAATTCCCGCCGTCGGTGGCTTCGAGGGCGCTGTCGGCGGACTCTATTGATTATGTCCAAATTTCGTATTTTTGTGGGTTTTATCAATTCTAAGCCTAAACGATATCCGTTTGATCTTTATAAACATAATTTTAAATAGTTAAATGATGTACTTAACACATACAAACTTTCACAAAACATAACATCACATTTATATATAAATTCTAAGGGGTAAAATAAATGTTACATAACATACCTGAATTTGGTTTTTTCTCAACCTCAATACATTAATTCAGCGTTGCAATCCTTCAGCTACATTAATTCAGCGTTGCAATCCAAACCACAACACTCAAAACACTGAAAACAAAACATCCTATGCTTAGTCTCAACTATACAGAGATCTATAAGGATAGTTCTAAAGCAAAGCAAATATAAAGTTCAAATCTAAACACACATAAACACAGATGTAGCATAGTAAATCTACTACTCGTCAGATTCTGTGCTCGTTTCTCCTTTGAGATCACCCATTGATTGCACATGAATGAAGAGGTTGTAGAAGAGTCGGAAAGGAAATTCTTCAGTTGAATCCTCCTCAATTAACTTCATCCTCTTCATCAGTCGTATCAAGCTATCTTCTAAATGTCCAGAGTAATCGAAATGTTCTTTCATCCTCCAGTCTAAATGATCAAAGAAATCAGAGATATTATTAATTGTATTCATCACATTTTGTACCTCATTTGCCAATTTCTTGATTCGGCGCAGGATCACCAAAGACTTATCAGGGACTAAGGGTTGTAGATGATTGATCAACTATCATGGCCATGTCATTTTCATCTTCAAATGATGGGAATCTTTCAGTTGGATCCAAAGGTTTCCAAGGTAGCAGTACCATTTCCCAATTTTCATAGGATACTTGAGACTGACTACAAAGTGAGAAAATTGTGGAAGAGTGTCTAAACCCATAAGTTGATCCGTGAACGATTAGGCCTAAAACCGACTTCACAATTATAGATCCAATATCAATCGACAGTCCCCTTTGGATGAAGTAATTCAGAACGTCACTTTCTTTAGAAACTTTACCAACTTTCACTGTCGGTAACAGTTTCGCAGAAATGAAGAAGTGCAAGTATTTAGAGACGGGATTCAAAAGTGTTAAAGAAAAACTAACATACCCGTACTCTCGCATTTCCCAATCGTCAGTTTCGTCCGTCAAATACTGGTAAATTTCATTCATCTGATTTCTAGTTGGGACAAAATTAGAATAGTGGCAGACAGAAACATTCTCTATCATATAAAACTTGTTGATTCTTGAAGGAGTGAAATTAATCCATCTCCCTCGAACATAAACAACTCCTTGCTTAATTCCATGTAAATTTGCATAAAATAAATTTCTTTCCCCACAAAACCTCCCGCGGCGGCAGTAGTGTAGCACAATACTTCCCATCTTAGCTGCACTATCGTTTCTTCAATATATGTCGTGGGATTATTCAGTCCGCGATTCACGAATCCTCGTTCTTTGATTAATCTTTTCTTCGTCAGCAACTTGTTGAAGATTCGCTAAGCTTCCACACTAATGAACTTTCACCGATTGAAAACTCGCATTCTCGGATTATCAGGGGAATTGGACGCCATAGGAATGAAATTGACAAAGTTTTACTTCGTTCTTGGGGAGAAAATATGAACTAGAATTTGAATTTTTAAGTTTAAAAAGACTATTCCCGCCCAAAAACTATCAAAAATTGCCATTCGAACATAAGAAACCGTCATCTTACCGATCTCGCCGTCGGCGGCGTCGATGGCGCCGTCGGCGCACCGCTGTATTAATTTTTTCTGGACTATCGAGAAAACCCTGTCGTCGGTGCTGTCAATGGAGCCGTCAGCGCCCAAGGTAAAATTTTCACAGTTTCGCTCTGGTCCGAATGCGTTTTAATTTTTCTTTATGAATCAATTTCTTAGATGTTTTTAGGGTAAATAAGAGTAGTAGAGCTTAATACTACTATAAACTAGCGATCAATTTAAATAACAACTACTATAATTGCGAATAAAGAAACAATATATATGGGTATAAATATGGGTTGCCTCCCATAAAGCGCTTGGTTTAACGTCGTCAGCCCGACTTATTCAGGTGTTATTCAGGTTGACTAATCATTAAAACCTGTTTAAAATTTGGTCTGTTACTCTCATAATATGGTTTTAATCTATGTTCATTTACTTTAAATCTATTTCCCATTTTCTGATCTTCAATTTCAACAGTTCCGTAAGTATAAACTTGAGTCACAGTAAATGGCCCTAACCAACGAGACTTCAATTTCCCATGGAATAATTTCAGCCTTGTATTGAAAAGTAAAACTTCTTGTCCTGGTTTTGGCATCAATTTTTGATGTCACGAGTGTAGAGTGTCCACTTGCACGGCTTAAGATGATTTACGGTTCACCTGGAGCATTTGATGGCTCGAGGCACTCACCGGGGACCTTTTGGCACGTGTTAAGGGGGCACGTAGCCAGGGTCATTCTGCTAGGCTATGGCTTTCGCTCAGATGAAGGCCGGTCGACATTTGACACGTCGGACGATTCCGATCAAAGCAAAAAATATTATGTGGCGTGCCACGCGTAATTTTTGCTCGAATTGGCCCGATCACTTGACGAAGTGGTCTAGATGACCCCGGTGAAATGGACGGCGCCACTGTGTCCGTTACAGGGGTTGTTCACTTCACTATGGCTTCGCGGGCGGGGTAAAAATGTGCAAATTATCGTTTTGGATACAATCATCGAGAAAGTGCCCAAAACGACACTGAACGACAAAATGGACTGCGCCAACTCTTCGCCTACACGTTCGGAAAGTCGATTTTAGCTAGGGAGGAGATTCATTTCAAAATGATGGCGCGCCTGAGCTAAGAATGTGCGAGAGACGATTATCAAATAAATAATAATAATAATAATAATTATTATTATTATTATTATTATTATTATTATTATATAATTATTATTATATTACAATATATAATATCGCCTCCCCCCCTCTCTCCCTCATCTATCACACGGAACCAGCCGCCAGAGCCCCGATCGCGTGCCCTAGCTCCTCTTGGCCGAACTCCGTTCGCTCGCGCCGCCTCCCCCTGCCGGCGGACGACCTCACCGGCGAGGGCAACGGACCGCACCCCCCTATTGCGCA
>NW_018251714.1:14927-15323 GCF_001263595.1 Phalaenopsis equestris | reverse complement strand
GCTTTGATCCCTGCTCTGTGGGATCTAAAGCACGCCATCCGGCATTGCCGGCTGGCCATCTTTTTCCTCGCCGGCAGTTCTAGCCTCTCCGGCGCTCGCAAAGCTTTCCACAGCCCACCTCCGTCATTTTTGGGAGATCTTATTCCTTTTGGTCGGCCACTTTCCGGCCTCCCCTTCCCAACGATATTTGACCGGCTTATTTCCCCGCCGTCGTCGAGCTAGTGACAAACCAGCATTTCCTTTTGTTGCCGCCGGCGGCCTAGCTGTCTTTGTTCCCCCCTTTCACCGGCGTCGAGCGATCCTTCTCACAAAGGTACTTTTTGGTCATATTTTTATATGTCAAATGTATTTATTTTTCATACTTTGCATACCTCCTGCCCTCCCAACCTCCTATGC
>NW_018251714.1:13443-14471 GCF_001263595.1 Phalaenopsis equestris | reverse complement strand
AGAGCTTTGTAGCTAGCCTATTTTGCGACGTCGTGGAGAGTTTCCCCCTTGGAGATCCGGGGAGAAATTTCCTACATTTCCTCACCAAAGCAAGAGGCGGTACTACCGCACATCCAAGGGTCTAAACCTTAAGTCTCCCATGTGAGGTCGTTAGCACGAGCCCGGTTTGCTATCTGCATGTTGGTTCCCTATATATTACAATTTTTTTGCTTGATGCATGTTGCATTTCACTTCACTCCGACAGGCCACCCCGGGTCAGCGAGCATCTTACTTAACTCTGACCGGCTGCCCCGGCCCGACGAGCATTTCACTTAGCTCCAATCGGCCACCCCCGGCCGGCGCTCCGATAGGCTGCTCCGGCCCGATGAGCGTATCACTTTGGTTCGACCGACCACCACGGCCCGGTCGACCGATCACCTGCATTTTTGTCTGCTTTTGCATTTTATCACATGCTTGCCTGCTTGCATGTCGCACTATATGTGTTTGCATTTGCATTTGGGTGATTCTCTCTAGCTAGAATCACCATTTTCTCCGGGCCACGGCCGCCTCGGTACACCTTTCTTCGGGTCACTGCCTCCACGGCACACCCATCTTTTGGGCCACAACCTCCACAGCATGCCCATCACTTTTGGTCACTGCTGCTACGGTACACCTTTCTTCGGGCCACTGCCTCCACGGCAGGCCCATCACTTTTGGTCACTGTCGCTACGGTATACCTTTCTCCAGGCCACTGCCTCCACGGCACGCCCATGACTTTTGGGTCACTTCCGCTACGGTACACTTTTCTTTGGGCCACTGCCTCCACGGCACACCCATCACTTTTGGTCACTACCCCTATGGTACACCTTTCTTCGGGCCACTGCCTCCATGACACGCCCATCACTTTTGGTCACTGCCGCTACGGTGCACCTTTCTTTGGGCCACTGCCTCCACGACACGCCCATCCCTTTTGGTCTTTGTCGCCACGACACACTCATTTGTTCGGGTCGCTGCCTCCACGGCATGCCCACCTTTTCCTGAGTCACTGC
>NW_018251714.1:11775-12915 GCF_001263595.1 Phalaenopsis equestris | reverse complement strand
AGGCTAGGATTTAGGGTGCTAGGTAGTCTTTTTGATGCCTGACTATTGTTCTCTACTGGATTGGTTGCCCTAGTCAGGTATCTTCCTTTTACATTATGCTTGTGCTGTGACTGCATGTTGCATATGTGTGATAGTGTGTTAGGACGCTTTTCTGCAGGGAGCCATGCTTATTTATATGCACACACATAGGTACCGCTATAGGGTGAGCAAATAATGATTTCTGACCCTTTTTCTTGCAGGTGCTATTTGCTCCCTCACTTTTAAGGCATGGCTCATGATACGTTATTTGCATGTGAGCTTTCCCGCTGACACTTGTTTTCATGCAGGATGGAGTCTTTTATTTTCCCTTGCACTTTTAGAGTCTAGGAGAGTCCTGTAGCAGAAATAAGATACGGGCATGGGTTCCGAGACGTTTGGCGCGGGAACCACGTGAAGGGGACCAGGAGCAAATGCTCGTGCCCCGTATCTTAATTCTGCATTTTATATTGATGTATAGAATTAGGACCAGGCATGTATATGCGGAGTCCGGCTGCTCTTTTCTTTTCTGGGATATGTTGCCGACCCAGCGGCATCGGCTTGTTAATTATTTTGATTTGACTTGCTTTTTTTTTCTTTTTTGCATCATATTGCATGTCTGCACTTGCATGTGTTTTCCTTGTTTCTTTCTGTGAACTGGGATTTCACGATATAATCTAGGCTCATTAAGGACCCTAAAATTATAATTTTCGACAAAATCCTAAATAAAATATTCAAGATAATTAAAATTTAGGATTAAAATATTCAGGATTTAAAAATTTTCACATTTACTTTCCTACTTATATTAATAGGGCCTCCACAATACTTAAGGACCGCTCTAGATAACAACTTTCATATTTGCATGTCCCGAGGAAAAGTCCCCGTGCTTCTCCAACCTGACTGGCCCAGCATACCTCTTTATGGGTGGTTGTCTAGTGCGCCTAGGATGTTAGAAGGCTCCCCGACCCAGATAGGGTGTAAGTCCTTTTGCTTGGAGCGTTTCCAGCTTTGTAGCTGAACCTCCTTTTTCTTTTCCTTTCTGAGGCATCCTTACCACTTCGGTAGGTACAAGCCCCACCTCCTGGAGCTCCAGCCTTTAGTCATATGATAGAGCTTCTTTACTTT
>NW_018251714.1:3103-11499 GCF_001263595.1 Phalaenopsis equestris | reverse complement strand
TTTGGGATACAATGATTTGTCCTCTACCCTTATGGCCCGGACGTGTTTTGACGTGTTGGGATATCTCCGTTAAGATGATTTAGGTTATTTCGTGGGCCCCGTGTGCCGAAGGCCCCGCTACTCGTTCGGGATGTGAGAGACTCACTCTCTGCCCAATGGCTTAGTGCAAGCCTTGAAGCATCGGGACTGTTCATACACGGAATAACCTTCCTTTGAGTACCTATTGTCCCAGATTCACGCTAATCCAAGCGAAACTTCTTTTATCGAGAGTATTCTTGGGTACCCCACAAGATGTAATTAACCAAGTGGGTTACGTCCCCTTGGGAGTGCTCTTGACCCCAGAACAGACACCTACACCTGAATCTCTGGTTATGGGTAGTCTACGTAGGTATTCTTTCATGAATATCGATTTAAGGTGCTTTCGCCCGATCTTGTTCGGGCGGACACTCTTAACCTATCTTTGCGAGGTTTACCGCACGTAGGCTCTCCACGTTTTGTGTTTTCTTTTCTCTTGTTTGTTGCTTTGTCGTATGTCCCTTTTTATTCGGTTCCTCTCCTCTTCGAATCATTGATCTGATTAGGAAGGGAGATTTATTCGAATATGGGAAGTATACGACGATCGACAAGCTGGCGACTCCTTTTAAAATAAAAGAGAGAAAAATGAACGAAAACAGATTGGCGACTCCGCTGGGGATGAGTCTCTCTCTCCATACTTAGAGTTTCGCTTCTGGGTTTATAGCCTCTCTTCATACTAGGAGTTTCTCTCATATTATCGTGACTTGCTTCTCTTCCTTCGAGTCACAGTTGAACCTTTTTGTAAGACCTTGGTTTTCAGTCCATGTGTCAGTTGCTAGGGGTAGCAACTCGATGCATTCTATCCCTTCTCTCTCCCTCGATAGTTCGGTCACTACATTATTGCATGTATCAAGCAAGCATCGATGTCGTTGTACCTTATGATTGGTTTCATGACCTCTCCTTATTTCTGATTGTTGTCCCTTCTTGCTCCACGACGTGGAAGAGCAAGAAGATGGATACAATCGCTACCACCGGGGAAACCCTTTCTCTTCTCCCGAGGCATTTTTTTTGTGCTTTTGAAGGTGTCATACCTTTCAGTTCATTCAAGTACTTTTATGGGATTACCTTACATGATCCTACGCCCTCTGTGGTGTTTTGCTCTATGCCCCCCTTAAATGGGGAGTCGAAATAGGGAGTCGTGCATATTGAGTTGTTTTTGTTGCAGTGGCTCGCATCGCGCCCTCTTCTTTTGCAAAAAGGAGGTTAATGCTCGATAGCGACGCGCCGTAGCACCTAACGGTCTTCTTCAGACCCGTTCCTCTGTTTTCTCACGGATCTCCCTGCCATAGGCAGATGAGTCTTTTGTCAGCAGTAGGTCTACCACTACTGTCACTGATGTGACTTTTATTTCGGCTCTCTTTCTGTTCCGGTTCCCCTGAGGATCCACCTGTCCCCCGATTAGGCAGGAAGGCCAAGAGGACCATGAATAGATTACTGTGAATTCAACAGCTTGTCTTGCATCTGGTCTATATACATGTTGGTCTATATACATGTTCTGATGTTCTGATGCCAGTTCAGGGGGGCATCTTTGGCTTCTGAATTGAGTTGTTGTGCTACTTTCCCGGTTGTGCGGACCACGTCCCCGCCGGATGCTTACTAAGTGTCCTCCTTTGAAAAGCAGTTGTGCAGGTGACACTTCTTTTCCCTCGAGGAAGAATCTAGTACCAGATGGTGATGCACTATAATGCTCTTTCTCATTTCCTAGCCTTTTTTGTAGTCCTTACGTGTTTTGAGGATTTCCATCGTATGGATGTTGCAATACCTAAGAGAGCTAGAGTTACCTGCTTATGGTATCGTCCTTTAGCGATGTGGACCGGGTCCCCGCTACAACTTGTTTTGGTTCTGGCTCGGGATTGATGCTTAAATTGCGTCGGCTGAGAATCACCCTTTTGTCCTTTGGTGGTGTGGACAGGGTCCCCTCCATGACACGTTTCAGTTTCGGCCTGGGATGAAGCTGAGATCCCGTTGGCTGAGAATTGTTTCTCTCCTCTATTTAGCTATGTGGGCCATACTCCAGCTAAGATTGCTAGGAGGTTCTTTCCTCCTCAGGATGCAGGTCATTCTTACCCTGCGGTCTTTGTTGTTACTGCTACCACAAGTTCTCTGACTTAGAAGATCGTAGGAGCAGCTTCCTCTTTAAGAGAAAATGTTTTCGTTGGTTTGACTACTGTCTCAACCCCCGTCGTTCTGGTTTTCTCTGATGTCTCGCTTGTCCCTACATCGGGCAAGGGCGTCCAGAGCGATAAGAACAGACTGCTGCAAC
The DNA here is from genome assembly GCF_001263595.1 of Phalaenopsis equestris. Classification (NCBI taxonomy): domain Eukaryota; kingdom Viridiplantae; phylum Streptophyta; class Magnoliopsida; order Asparagales; family Orchidaceae; genus Phalaenopsis; species Phalaenopsis equestris. Next base: position 9,161 of record NW_018251714.1, on the reverse strand, counting down.
TATAGCAGCTGACTTAGCTACAAGTCTCTATACTTGTTGGGATTCCAGTTTTCCTTTTACAAGGACTGGGTCCTCTTCATTGAAAGAAGTTTTTTTTTCTTTTATTCAGATCCTTCAGGTTTCTGAATAAACTTTTTTATTCCTTTTACCTTATAGGCTCTCGTAGTAGAAGATCGGGGTCCACCCCCTGTGGGTCCATTATGAAGCCGAAATATTTGCTTTCTGTTGTACATGCTACGAGACCCTTTGAGGTGTTGCATGAGACACTTGGTGTGGTACTTAGTGCTACTGTACCAGATGTTGTGCCACATGTATCGTTGATGATCCTGTTGGAGTGGCTTTTGCCCACAATTGATGTGCTCACTCTTTTCCAAGGCACACCCCCGTCGATTCTCAGCTTAGTTGAGGACAGAAGTTGATCGCCCTACTTTGGCGAATCCCTTGTGGGTTAGGCAAATTCTTGTCACCACGTCTCTTGATATCTTGACGCTGCTTGTAGAACAACTTTCTACATTTGACGATGAGGGATTTACTTGCCTTTGCTTTGAAGAGTGTTTCATCCTACCTCTTTCGTTTATCAAGAAAAGCTATATTGGATGCTCTATACTTCAATTGGGGCACACCCCCAAAACCTCTTTGTTGATGACATGTTGTATCGATTAGACCATCTTGCTAGTCTTGATCGATCCATGTCTAGCTGGGATACACATCTCCCAGGCTATTTGAGAGTGCCTCACTCTATTTGAGCTATGTTTTCCTTTTGGCTATTCTCTTAATGAGTGCATTTTGTTGCTTAGACCATTCTACATGTCTAAACATCTGATTTAGTCAGTTACTCTGAACCTGACTAGGATTTGGTGTCTCACATATCCAGAACCTTATTGACTTTTTAGTCTAGTTTTGGTGAAAGAGCATCTTTTCGTGGTTTATCCACCTCTCCCATATCCAACTCCATGGATATGTTTTGTTTGGCTTGGTTGATTCTTATCACCTTGTCAGTAGTCATGTTGAACTGATTAGACACTTTGCCTCTATATATTAGTCCATGACTCGTTATGATACTTCGATATCCAACACTACCGGTTAGACCTCTCTACTTATCTAACTGAGATACCTCTATATTTTTTTATGCTCCGATTCCAATTTCTAGAGGTCCGGTCCTTGAGATGGTTACAAAAGGAATCTCACCCCTTAGTTGATCTTGTCTTGGGTTTGCTTTTGATGATTTTTGAGGTTGAATCTAGGATAGATCCTAAGGCTAAGCATGAACCAGACCATGTATGCACCTTCTTAGGATTTGCAAATACTCATGGTTTGGGGGGATTTGAACTAAGTCATGATGACCGAATCCTTTACTTTAATGAACTTTCATCTAAGTCCTGAGAACACCTCAGAATAACTTTATGGGTGTCATTGAGATATGAGTAGTTTCAGAGACTATTTAGTTCTCTTACTTTTTGATTCAGCTAGACCAATGGAAGCTTAACAAGTAATGGTCCATAAAATTATAAGAATCTTATTCAGGAAAATTTTGAGTAAAAAAGAAATTAATTTATTATAAAAGAAGTTATACCAGATATAGTGATTCTCATAAAAAAAAAAGTGAAAGGCTTCAAAAAAAAAATCATTCAACACTCCTGAGAAGAAGCTTGAGATGAGTGGAAAAATCAGAAACTTTAATATAAAGAACTTTCTGATCTCAAAATTATCCTGATAATATCCTTAGGATATTATGTTCAGAGAATTGTTTAAGTGACATTGGGACGGCTGATAAATCAATAACAAATTTAAAGACATCTCCAAAATGAAAACATTTCCTTAACACCCGGATACGAATGACGAGGCCTACTTAGGGTAAGGGTGAAAAGAATTAAAGGACAGGGGCTAGGGGAAAATACTTAAGGAAAATCTCACCTCGACCTGAATTTTGCAAAATTTCATATGTTCCATGGTATATCTGGTCATTCGAGGAAGCCTACATGAGAGCTCTTCATACCAGATTAATTTGGCATGTCACGCCAAATCATTCTCGATATAGGCTTAGCTCGAGATAAAAAAGAGGGATTTTGATAAGCTCTATAAAAAATAAATCTGAATGCCAATAAAAATATATATATGAATGGCATGTAAGGCTCCTAGAAGCTTTGTGGGCTCTTCACCCACTTCTGTTACGCTTCATGCGTTCACCCTCTGGGTTCGGCGGCCCTTCCTTCGGAAGAATGACTAGCCTTTGTACGTGGACTTTTCACCCGCGTGTTTTCGTGCTTTGTGAGTTGACCATATGGGTCCGAGAGTCCTTCGGAAGTTGATTTACATTTTTGTATGTGTATTCTTCACCCACGTGTTTTCGCGCTTTATGCGTCGACCATCTAGGTCCGGCGGCCCTTCCTTTGGAAGAAAGGCTTGTCGTCTTGTGGACTTTTCACCCACTACCTTTACGCTCTATGTGTTGACCCCCCCAGGGTCCAGTAGCCCTTCCTCTGAAAATTGAGCTACCCTTCTTGCTGATTGTTGCAAATGGATCTTATCAAACTCTCTATCAATGGATAATACTTGAAGAGACATTTTTCCTATCCTCTTTTTCATGTACTCGTTATACTTTATGAGGAAATTTGCTTTTCAAAGCATGTGCACTTTGTAATCCAGTTCTCAAAATAAAAAAAAGTGCATTTTCACAATCTCTTCGTTATGTGAACTAATAATGACGATTACCTTGTATCTGTCAAAGATCACTTAAACTTCACAACAGTTTCATGCAGGAGAAATCTTGTTTTTCTCTTAATTAGATTGTCGGCTCGCATTTCGGACAAAGTGGAAGTCCTACGGGCGTCTTATACCTGGTGCGGCCACCAATCTCTATAAGAGAAGCCTTGTCTTTCTCTTATCTTGTCTTTCGTCGATCCGTTCTACGCAGGGTCCGAAGACTACTTCCCGCTCGTCACACGAGTATGGTTGATATACACGTCTCGTTCATCCTTATGAATGTGGAATACGTGCTTGTCCCCCTTGCTTTGAATGAATGTGGTTGAGATCCTTCTATGAAAGTGGTTTAGCTTAAAAGCTAGACATTTTTGTGGGTAGACTATTGTCATAGTCTAACCCCCATCTCTACATCCTCACAGTGTGAGCAATTCATATAGCTTTGTCGAGAAGAGGCATGTCGTATTGGCTACAGTACTCAGCTTACCTAGCCGATCCGTGCCTAAGCGGAGTATTTTCAAACCCGCATGAAAAACCTCCAGTTGGGTCACATCATCGGGTGTGTTAACAAATCCCCTTCTACATGTTGAACTGCTTTTGTTTCCCTCATATAAGAGCTACTCTGCTAATCTTTGAGGAATCCCCTTTGGGGGACACTTTCTGAGATGAGCTATTGTATTCATCCAATCACTGGGTCTGATTACTTCGTGCTACCCTTCTGACAGAAATTACCCTGTCAATTTTTAGGAGTCCCCAGTGAGAGTCCCGCTTAATAGACTCCTGGCCAGGATATCCCATGTAAGTTGGACCACTTAGTCCACTTAATTTGAGTTATTTGTTGCTTTGCCAGCAAGCATGTTGTATCAGTCAGAGCGCTCTCTCATAGCTGATCCATGCCTAATCGGGACCCTCAATTCCCGATTGGATTTTCATGTTTTCCTCGACAGAGACTACTTTACTTATTTTGGAGAAAATTACCAGTGGGGACTACGCTTGGCCGTGGCTTTTTAAAAGCACCTCGAGGTTAGACATTTATGCATCTGACCCTCCTTGATACCTCTATGGTATTTTGACAGATTTGGTCGACTTTGCTCCCCATCTCGAGGTGTGTGTCTCACTAATTTGAGCACTACATAGCCTCTATTAATCCATGCATAGAACGGGTATCTTTATGCCCGCAGAAAAAGAATCCCTAGCAAGGGTCACATGAAATTCCTAAAAGGGATCACTTGAAATTAAATCCTCACCGATGATCACTTTGCTGAGATCATGCATAAGTGTTACGAGGTTGGATCGCTCTATGGAGGTTGGATAGCTCTATGCATGCAACACCCTTTTGAGGCCTCTTCTGACTGGTTTGAGTTTTTTCACCACGTCAAAATGAGTCGTTTAAGTCCCCACAAAGCATTGACAGAACCTTTAAGGTATCCCCAACGTGAGTCTTCCGTGGGTACATTTTGAGATCGCCTCTTCAGCGATTTCTTCAACCTGGTTGATCTTACTCACCATGTCTAGTTGCATGTTGTACTAATATGAGCTCCATGCTAGCTCGATTAGTCCATGCTTAAGTCGGGTATTCTCACACACGCAGAACTCCCCAGCGAGAGTTATATCGCTGGTGCTCACGAGGCACCCTGGTTGTTAAACCTTTCTAATTCATGTGACCCCATTTATTTTCTTGACTACCTCGGTCGGTTCTGTCCGCCACATCGAATGCCACGTCGTATCGGTGTAATGATTGATCCATGGATCCCTAGAAAAATTTGCTTTCCTCGTGCTTGCAGAAGCACTCTTATGGTTAGACCGTCCTAATCATGTAACCATGTCTTTGTCTCGATCGCTTTGGTTGGTTTTAAATACCATATCGAGCATCATGTTGTATCGATTTTACTACAGATCCATGTTTCATCGTAACACTTAGATGTTCGACCACACTCCGAGCAGGTTGCCTCAGGTTTTTCAGCCATATACTTGCTTGCTTGATGCAGATGGGTGCAGTTGAAATACTCTTATCGAGGTAGTTTAGCTTAAAGGCTATACTTTCACGTGGAAGAGATATCGGCGATCCAACCCCACCCTTTTCTTCCCTGCGGTATGGGCTACTTTGGTCACCGCGTCAAAAAAAAGGAGCTCATTCTATGTGAATTGGCTTACTTCATATGTCCGACATCTGACACTTCTAGAACCATGAGACGTTCTAATCAGCTCTTTCATGGGGATGTCTTGTCTCATGACAAGCCTTTGGCTCCATAGTCGTATGTTTTAATGTTACTCGAGCCATACAACGTACTAGTCAGCCATATTACGAGAACATCTCGTTTCTAGACGTGTTAGGCTTTATCGCCACATATCGCGACGTCGTGCATGGTGGGGATTGCTTGGCTCGGCCTCACCGACCCATCTCAAATTGCTAGACTGCTTTGTCCATCTAGCATGTTATGCCTCTCGAACTTCATGACGTCCTAGTCGGTTCTTTTATGAGGGTGGCTCGTCTCATGACGGCCCGTTGGCTCCATAGCCATAGACTACGATGTGCCTCGAGCTATACGACTGTAGAGTCTGCTCTGTTATGAGGACATCTTGTCTTTTGACATTTTCGGCTCTATAGCCACCTGCTTTGATGCTTCTCGGACCACACGAAGCTCCAGTCAGTCCTCTCATGAGAACATATTGTCGTTCAACATTTCAGCTTTAATGTTGGGCTTCTTAGCCAACTTGCCTACTTGTTAAAAGAGCGATGTAAGGCCCGATGGCAGTCCTCACGAACATAGTGTAGGCATTCAAGGTTCTAATACCTTGGTTGTTTCAGGATCACGCCTTTACAGTCCTTGAATCCTCTGTCCAGAGCAGATATAAGTCTCAAGTAGTCTCCAAGTGCATTCCTCATGGACGTCATCTCCAGTTTTGGCTTCTCAGCCATCCTACTTCGGTGCATCTCACACCACATGACATTCTATTTGGTCCTTTTATGAGAACATCTCATCATTCGACGATTTAGCTTTGTTGCTTGGCTTCCTAGCCAAACTTTGCTACCTCTCGGGTGATGATGTAAAACTCTTAGTATTCATCAAAGATGTAGTGCGGGTGTTGAGGCACGAACCTCGATCAGTTCGCAGGAGGACTCATGACTCTCTTTCCTAACTGATCAATGCGGACTAGTACTCAGAGGAGATCCGAAGTCCGTGGGCATTCTCCTTTCCATCTAGTCAACCTGTTACCGTTTAGTGAGCGATGTGAGGCCCCATGACATTCCTCATTAAAGTGACAGGAGGCTTCCTAGCCAACCTTACTTCCTCTCATGAGCGACATAAAGTCCACACGGCAGTACTCATTGATGGAGCACGGGTGTTGAGGGATG
>NW_018251714.1:1517-2950 GCF_001263595.1 Phalaenopsis equestris | reverse complement strand
GGCATTCCTTCTCGATCTAGTCAACCTGTTACCGCTTAGTGAGTGATATAAGTCCCCATGGCATTCCTCATTAAAGTAACGGGCGGCTTCATAGCCAACCCGCCTTCTATAGATGAGCGACATGTAGCCTGACAGTCCTCATTGACGAAGCGCAGGCATTCGAGGGTCTAACCCCTCAGTGTTTTGTGGTCATACCCCTGCGGCCCTTGAACCACCGAGTTGAGTCACGTCTCTATGACCTCTGAACTCACCCATAGGTGATGCCTCTACGACCTCTGAACTTGTTTTTCATTGTGGTTACGCCTCTACGGCCCCTGAACCACAATGTTGAGTCATGCATCTATGGCCCCTGAACTCATTTGTAGGTTACGTCTCTACGACCCCTGAACCTACCGGGCGTGGTCATGCCTCTACGGCCTCTGAACCACTTTTCTGGGTCATGCCTCTATGGCCTCTGAACCCATTGTAGGGGTGGATGTAAGTCCCATGTGCATTCCTCCCCATCCTCCTAGAAGTGGATTTGGCTCTCGTGGCTGTTCCTTCCTAGGGTACTTGGCTCTCTTGATCGCTTAGGCTGTGTAGCTTCATTACTAACCTGGGTTTGATAAAAAATTGAGCATCTTCCAACAAGTGCACTGTGCCTTGACTGCGCAGCACACTTGTTGGGGGTCCTTTGTTGGCTTCAATTTTTGATGTCACGAGTGTAGAGTATCCACTTGCACGGCTTAAGATGATTTACGGTTCGCCTGCAGCATCAGCGAGGCACTCACCCGGGACCTTTTGGCACGTGTTGAGGGGGCACGTAGCCAGGGTCATTCGGCTAGGCTATGGCTTTCACTCAGATGAAGGCCGGCTGGCATTTGGCACGTCGGACAATTCCGATCAGAGCAAAAAATATTATGTGGCGCGCCGCGCGCAATTTTGGCTCGAATTGGCCCGATCACTTGACAAAGTGGTCTAGATGACCCCAGATGGTGAAATGGACGGCGCCACTGTGTCCGGAACGTCAATTTTACTTATGGGGGATGTTCACTTCACTATGGCTTCGCTGGCGGGGTAAAAATGTGCAAATTATCGTTTTGGGTACAATCGTCGGAAAATTGGCCAAAACGACCCCGAACGATAAAATGAACTGCGTCAACACGTCCGGAATATCGATTTTAGCTGGGGAGGACATTCATTTTGAAATGATGACGCGCCTGAGCTAAAAATGTGCGGGAGACAATTATAAAATTAATAATAATTATTATTATTATTATTATATAATTATTATATATTATAATATATAATACCGCCTCCCCCTCTCTCCCTCATCTATCACACAGAACCAGCCGCCAGAGCCCCGATCGGGTGCCCTAGCTCCTCTTGACCGAACTTCGTTCGCTCGCGCCGCCTCCCTCTGCCAGCGGACGACCTCGCCGGCGAGCCCGCCC
>NW_018251714.1:839-1262 GCF_001263595.1 Phalaenopsis equestris | reverse complement strand
GCTTTGATCCCTGCTCTGTGGGATCTAAAGCACGCCATCCGGCATTGCCGGCTGGCCATCTTTTTCCTCGCCGGCAGTTCTAGCCTCTCCGGCGCTCGCAAAGCTTTCCACAGCCCACCTCTGCCATTTTTGGGAGATCTTATTCCTTTTGGTCGGCCACTTTTCGGCCTCCCCTCCCCAACGATATTTGACCGGCTTATTTACATGCCGTCGTCGAGCTAGTGACAAACTAGCATTTCCTTTCCTTTCTGAGGCCTCGCTGTCTTTGTTTCCCCCTTTCACCGACGTCGAGCGACCCTTCTCACAAAGGTACTTTTTGGTCATATTTTTATATGCCAAATGTATTTATTTTTCATACTTTGCATACCTCCTGCCCTCCCAACCTCCTATGTTTTTTTGCTGTCATGTGCACATTTTACGAGG
>NW_018251714.1:0-785 GCF_001263595.1 Phalaenopsis equestris | reverse complement strand
AGTCAGACTTCATCCCGCCTAGCTAGCCTTAGGAATAGTGGAGTCTAGGCGTGCGGGTTCGATCGCCCACATGGGGTGCGTGAGCCGGCGTGGGTCGGCGCAACGACGTGTCTGCGTGGTGGTTCGTTGGATTTCTTAGAGTTAACCTTTAGGTTAGTACTTCCTATGCGTGACCAAATACCCCCAGTAGAGCCAAGTGTCTCTCCTCTTATTGTGAGTCTTAGCACAAGTCCCGAGGGATCGGAGTCCCTCACTCCCCTTGTTTTGGATTCCCCAGCTTTACTTGGAGAAGTTGGGAGGTCAGACTTGGCAAAGCGAGAGAAGCCTTGTAGCTGACTTGCTTTGCAAAGTTTAGAGGAGTTTGCAAAAATAAGAAAAGCTTCGTAGCTACCCTATTTCGCAACTCGCAACGTCGTGGAGAGTTTCTCCCTCGGAGATCCGGGGAGAAATTCTCCACATTTCCTCACCAAAGCAAGAGGCGGCGGTACCGCACATCCAAGGGTATAAACCTTAAGTCTCCCATGTGATGTCGTTAGCACGATAAGAGGCGGCGGTACCGCACATCCAAGGGTATAAACCTTAAGTCTCCCATGTGAGGTCGTTAGCACGATCCCGGTTTGCTATCTGCATGTTGGTTCTCTATATATTGCATTTTTTTTTGCTTGATGCATGTTGCATTTCACTTCGCTCCGACTGGCCACCCCGGGCAGCGAGCATCTTACTTAGCTCCGGCTGGGGCCGCCCCGGCCCGGCGAGCATTTCTCTTAGCTCCAACCGGCCGCCCC
>NW_018251713.1:50090-55819 GCF_001263595.1 Phalaenopsis equestris | reverse complement strand
TTTTCCCTCAGATCTTAACTTCAACTTTAGGTATCCGAGTAGCGGATGTATAAGCTCCCAAGTCAACTTTCGGAGAGCTTTGCCACTGTTGCGCCAGATTGAAATAAAATCTAATGGAAAAAGATGTTCTTAAACTTTTTTTTTTTAAATGAGCAATAAATAGCTTAATTTTGATTTCTTATATGTTAACTTTGATCAATAACCATTATTAAAGTCTTGCTTGATTGTAAATAGGATTTAGTTTAGGATTTATTAAAATTTTCTAAAATTTAGATTTAATAAATTTTTGGGATAGTTAAATTCTAATAATGGTATGCAAAAACATCCATAACTAAATCATAAAGATATGGTCTTAAGATTGCTCCCTAAAAATATTAGGATTTGTAGAGGTGTATTTTATCTGTATATTTTACATTATCCATAACTGATTCTAATTAATCTAATCAAAGTTGATTAAGTTAATCTTAGCGATTAATTCATCAAAACCTTAATTAGATATGAGGATCCTTTCTTTGAAGCTAAAGGAGTTCAATTTATTGATGAATGAAGAAAATTTAAGGGTTAATTAGACAAATTAACCACTAAAATTATAGCTATTTAGGCCATTTAAAAGCCAAATTTCAAATTTGGGGAAAAGATCCAAATAGGCTTAGGAAAATTTTGAGAAATATTTTAACGGCCCCAAGTATGTTAAAAATCATCATAGAGAAAATATTGAAGGGTTTGATGTTTAATTTTAGTTTTAGATTTTTTAGATTTAGAATATTTCTCAAATTAACTGAAAATCATCTAACAAACTTTGGGGCTTTTACCTTATCTAGATAGCGCTCGATGAGTAACTAGTTTGAGTATTTGTATTTTGTTTAGTATTTTAACTAATTAACTTAATAAAATATTTTATATTTTTTAAAACACCGGAGCATGTTGGATGCGCCTTTACAAGTGTCGTAATATGAGCGACTCCTTGATAATCCTGAGGAATATTTGGTTGTTTATGTAGCTCAATCACGTACGTTACTTCTTAAAAGAGCGGGGAATCTGCAGGTGTGTTTCATCACCTACCTTAAGCAATAAATGAGTGGTTCATATGAAAGCTCCTAATCCAAATGATCAGAAGCTCTAAGCTCAGATCCTTTGAGTCTAAAAGGATTAAAGGGATCTATGTTCCTAAATCTTACGATGAATTTGGTCCTTAAACTTAGGTTCTTGTCTATGTTTTAGAACAAAAAGGACAAGGAAACGAGAGACGGAATTAAAATAAATTTGTCTTGTTTCTTGTGAAGATGGATTACTTTCGGTCTCCTTTCCCTTCTCCTGAAGCTCGTTTTGCTCGACTGCTAGATCTTAGCTCTTGTTTTTTTTATGTGTTGTGTTTTTTGTCTTTTGTCATTTTATCTCTGTCAGTAAATTATAAATATTAGTGGTCATCACATGTATTTAAAACCTAAGAGACAAAATAATATGGGTTGCTTATCTTTTTGTGGGTCTATTGGATTAATTCTCTATTTCTGAGTGTTTGCCCTCCGGTTAAGAAGTTCAAATTGCCATCATAGCATTAAAGTCCTTTGACTTCTTGATCCTCAAGATTCTTCTTCTTCTTATTCTACTTCTTCTCTTTTCTCTTCTCCTTCTACAATTTTAAGTTCTCTAACAAAAGAAGCATGTCATAGATTTTGCCTCCACAATGATCCCTCAAGCCTCCTCACAAGCTAACAACTCTCTCAATTGGATACAAGAAACAAATATTCCCACCTCTCTAAAATTCTTGATGAATCACAACAAGACTATGGCAAATCAACCATTCATTTATGAAATTTATTCTGTCTAAAAGTAAGAATTTATAAATTGCTTGCCATTGACAATTTTGAATCTTTTAAGGATCCCACCACCATCATACCATCAAGATTCAGTCAAGATGAATCCAACAATCTAGAAGAAGTTGTTGAATATGCTCTATGGAAACTTGTCGATCGGAACCTTGCAGCAACCATCCTCTCAACCATCTCCCCTTCACATCACCTCATAATTTATCCATCTCAACAACACTGTAAGAATTTGCACAACTTTAGATTGAAGATTTCATCCCACAATTCATTCCTGAGTTATTTAACTCAAGATTGAATTACATCACATCCATGGTCACAAACACAATGGCCCAACACTTATCTATTGTCAAAATGATTCTTGATAACATATCAACTACAGGTTCCAAGATTAGCAATGAAGACATAATTTATACATATTAAATGGAATTCACCTAAACTACTAAGGATTCAAGACAACAATCAAGTCTCAACTTCAATGCATCAAACTAGAAGCATTCTACTCTCTTCTCTACTGTGAAGAATGCAATTTAACTAAACAAGTCACCCAGTTGTCACAACCTACAACCCTCTTCACATACATAAATGAAGACATGGCAATCAGCCAAAGAAATTCCCAAAAAACATATGCAAACAATAGATCTCAAAATTTTAGCACACTAAACACTAAGATGAAAAACTCTATTTCTTGGCAAATCTAATTACAAGAAAGTCCACTTTGTCGCTATATTTTGGCATCAAGCCAACTTACAATACAAACATATCATAACACCTTTAAATACGGTTCTCCATACCAACATCCACTCCTCTCCACAAAAATGGATTCTTGATACGGGTGTTGTAACCCATATTGCCCCTCATATCAAAAATATGCAACATCCTACACCATATTAAGGTGCAGATTATGTTGTTATTAGAAATGGGCAAGTTTCTTATATTTCTCATATGATAATGGTATACTACCTAATATAGATAGTAAGCTTTATCTATCTCCTATTTTACATGTTCTGAATCTTTCTCATAGACTCATTTTAGTCAACAAACTTATAAAAGATAATCAATTACAAGTTATTTTATCCTAAATAGTTTCATAGCAAGACCTTCAAACCAAGAAAACATTACTGATTGGCCTTGCAAATCATATATTATATTCAATTACCTCTCTACAAAACACCACCATTCCCTCCACCTAATGGTATTAATGATTGGGTCATCTCTTCGCAAAACTCTATTCATCATATCAGAGCAAAGCATCCATATAATAATTTCCTCTTTTCATTTAGCATGTCAACTTTCATAACAAAAGTCACAAAATATCTTTTAATTCTAGCAAGACTAAACATTTTTTATTTAATATATTATATTCTATTGTTTGGGGTTTGTTTAATCACCTCTCCATTGATGGTTTTACATATTATGTCACTTTTATTGATTTGTATTAAAATTTTTGTTGGTTCATACCGATGAATCATAAATCTGAAGTTACTTCTCCTTTTATAGCTCTACATAAGAATTTAGCTTATTACCAATAGTCAAATATCAAACGTAGTAGTGTACAAAGTGTAGGTAATAAAATTGTTGACTGTTTAGCTAGAGTTTATTAGACGTAGCAAAAATGCTTGTTAGTAATAAAATTACCTAAGGATTTAGTGATAGTTTATCATAAGTGACGGGCAACCGATGGATCGTGACTGTCGCTAGCAACAAAAAATAACTTGTTTAATCATAACTTGACTGCCAGTTTTGTAACTGATAAATAAATTCAAAGAAAAAAAAAGTTGCACTTTCATTAGAAAAGTATTGTGGTTCGGTCGGTAAAGAAGAGCAAAACCATCAGTTAACTGTGGAAAATTACCGATGGTTTAATCCATAGCAAAAGTGTAGGATTGTGTTTAGACATCGCTTCTTCAATAGACTATTGGAAAATCATCGATATGTACTCAAACAGTCATAAAATCATCAATATGTACTGCTTTGTAGTGAAAGTACATGCACCAGATGTGTTATAGGCCAGGTAAGCATCATAGGCCAACGCTTGTGACCCTAACCCATAGTCCCTGCCCTTTTTATCACCGACAACCTCCCTCTAGAGGTCATACTTAGAAAGATCGTGACATGTGCCCGAACTACAACCCTACTGCTAGGATCGACTTTCCTTAAGCTACAAGAAGTTCTTCTAAAAAATATGATTAATGAAAGTTAGATACTAAATAAACATTGATAGTTATTTAAATTTTATTCTAATTATTCTTGTGAATTACCTGGGTCACCTAAGTTCTACTGTCCGCCCAGGACTGATCCAATTGCCGCATGTGGGTGCGCTCGTGTAACTCTGTAATGGATGGCTCCCATCCTTTCTTTAGTGTCTGTTAGTGTAATGGAATAGGTAACATATATTTAACACAAAATAAGATTTACTTCACAAAATAAGTCTTACCAGCCTCCTATTGTACTCAATATGTGGTGTCGGTTGGGAATGTGTTATTTGCATCTTAGAAGTAATTTAAATTTAATTTTATATACATATAAATTTGAATTTTTGAAAAAAGTGTTTTAATTTTGAAAAATTAATATTTTAATTTTTGAAATGGGAGACCAAGCCGATCCCATATAGATAATAGTTTAAATAAACGAGCACAACACTACAAGTGACATACATATCTTGAGGAATAGACATATAGTTTACTAATGAAGCTCGATTAAATAAAATAAATAATTTATGACATCTGTTTGGTCTGTGAACTATTTATTTAATAAGTTGGGAAGTTCCCCTTTCTATAATGGAAAACTATATAGGATTTATATTAAGTTGGGTTCTTAAAGTTTCCTATAATGGAATACGCAAATACTTATTTACATATTAAATGACTAAAGTCACTTAAGAAAACTTTTGATTTAGATCATAAAATCATGCCTTCAAAAATTTCAAAAGGTTAGGATTCTTAAAGTTGAATAAAGGAGTGTCAAAAAGAAGAAGATCAAATTCAAAATATTTTATTTTAGAATCCAATGGAAGAAAAACTAAGGAATGGCACAGATCTTGAGGGGAATCTCAATGACTTCCCAAGCTATCCTATAGTTTGGCTTCAATTTTAGTTAAATGATATTATTTAATGGTTCATCCTATCAATTTAGGGCTTACATTTGCATGATAAGATCATAAAAATAGCCTGTAAAACAGGAGGGTTTATGTCACAATAAGTGGCAACCTGGGAACTTATGGTAAATTTGGGCTTAAATTGCACATCACAATTATGAAAGAGCCTAAAGATAAAGTTGACGATTTATGTCGCACTAGACAGACTACCTTGAAGTCCTATAGCTTGTTGTTTATTTCTAAGAAAGAGATTGTTGTTGTAGATCCTCGTGCTGTTGTAGCTCTATTTGTTCTCTAAAAGTTGCTCTTCTATACATCCTCCTCGTGCTGCCCACGGTGTTAGCTCCAAGTTCCTCATCCATGTAGCAATCCTAAAGTTTATGTTTTAAAGGTTGAAATGACAAATTTTAGTTCAATCATGGGGGATGGGGATAAAGTTGATTAGACACTGGTTAGGATCTCAAAGTTCCCTCATTCCATTATAACTACTTTCTATTTAATTTACTTAACTTAAATGAGTTGTTAAGCTCATTTAAATTGGGGAGTCTATATAGCAACCTCATTCGAGGGACTCTTGTAAATTCAAAAGGATGTCTTGTGAATTTGTTGTTTTTGTTTTTGTTTTGATGTGACATGCAGATTTGTTTCAAGTATTACAGAGTAAAGTAAATAAGTGCAAGTAGGAAAGTATATTGTATGGTAAGAAAAATTGCAGCACAAAAACATCAATACGTCTTTGTCCTCTTCTCACTCTCCTGCTCAAAGATTAGCCATGCAATATATATATATATATATATATATATATATAT
>NW_018251713.1:25294-36048 GCF_001263595.1 Phalaenopsis equestris | reverse complement strand
ACTTTTGATCAATAACCATTATTAAAGTCTTGCTTGATTGTAAATAGGATTTAGTTTAGGATTTATTAAAATTTTCTAAAATTTAGATTTAATAAATTTTTGGGATAGTTAAATTCTAATAATGGTATGCAAAAACATCCATAACTAAATCATAAAGATATGGTCTTAAGATTGCTCCCTAAAAATATTAGGATTTGTAGAGGTGTATTTTATCTGTATATTTTACATCATCCATAACTGATTCTAATTAATCTAATCAAAGTTGATTAAGTTAATCTTCGTGATTAATTCATCAAAACCTTAATTAGATCTGAGGATCCTTTCTTTGAAGCTAAAGGTGTTCCGTTTGGGCAAATTAACCACTAAAATTATAGCTATTTAGGCCAATTAAAAGCCAAATTTCAAATTTGGGGAAAATATCCAATTAGGCTTAGGAAAATTTTGAGAAAATTTTTAACGGCCCCAAGTATGTTAAAAATCATCATAGAGAAAATATTGAAGGGTTTGATGTTTAATTTTAGTTTTAGATTTTTTAGATTTAGAATATTTCTCAAATTAACTGAAAATCATCTAACAAACTTTGGGGCTTTTACCTTATCTAGATAGCGCTCGATGAGTAACTAGTTTGAGTATTTGTATTTTGTTTAGTATTTTAACTAATTAACTTAATAAAATATTTTATATTTTTTAAAACACTGGAGCATGTTGGATGCGCCTTTACAAGTGTCGTAGTATGAGCGACTCCTTGATAATCCTGAGGAATATTTGGTTGTTTATGTAGCTCAATCACGTACGTTACTTCTTAAAAGAGCGGGGAATCTGCAGGTGTGTTTCATCACCTACCTTAAGCAATAAATGAGTGGTTCATATGAAAGCTCCTAATCCAAATGATCAGAAGCTCTAAGCTCAGATCCTTTGAGTCTAAAAGGATTAAAGGGACCTATGTTCCTAAATCTTACGATGAATTAGGTCCTTAAACTTAGGTTCTTTTCTATGTTTTAGAACAAAAAAGACAAGGGAACGAGAGATGGAATTAAAATAAATTTGTCTTGTTTCTTGTGAATTTGGTTTACTTTCGGTCTCCTTTCCCTTCTCCTGAAGCTCGTTTTGCTCGACTGTTAGATCTTAGCTCTTGTTTTTTCTATGTGTTGTGTTTTTTGTCTTTTGTCATTTTATCTCTGTCAGTAAATTATAAATATTAGTGGTCATCACATGTATTTAAAACCTAAGAGACAAAATAATATGGGTTGCTTATCTTTTTGTGGGTCTATTGGATTAATTCTCTATTTCTGAGTGTTTGCCCTCCGGTTAAGAAGTTCAATTTGCCATCATAGCATTAAAGTCCTTTGACTTCTTGATCCTCAAGATTCTTCTTCTTCTTATTCTACTTCTTCTCTTTTCTCTTCTCCTTCTAAAATTTTAAGTTCTCTAACAAAAGAAGCATGTCATAGATTTCGCCTCCACAATGATCCCTCAAGCCTCCTCACAAGCTAACAACTCTCTCAATTGGATACAAGAAACAAATATTCCCACCTCTCTAAAATTCTTGATGAATCACAACAAGACTATGGCAAATCAACCATTCATTTATGAAATTTATTCTGTCTAAAAGTAAGAATTTATAAATTGCTTGCCATTGACAATTTTGAATCTTTTAAGGATCCCACCACCATCATACCATCAAGATTCAGTCAAGATGAATCCAACAATCTAGAAGAAGTTGTTGAATATGCTCTATGGAAACTTGTCGATCGGAACCTTGCAGCAACCATCCTCTCAACCATCTCCCCTTCAATCACCTCATAATTTATCCATCTCAACAACACTGTAAGAATTTGCACAACTTTAGATTGAAGATTTCATCCCACAATTCATTCCTGAGTTATTTAACTCAAGATTGAATTACATCACATCCATGGTCACAAACACAATGGCCCAACACTTATTTATTGTAAAAATGATTCTTGATAACATATCAACTACAGGTTCCAAGATTAGCAATGAAGACATAATTTATACATATTAAATGGAATTCACCTAAACTACTAAGGATTCAAGACAACAATCAAGTCTCAACTTCAATGCATCAAACTAGAAGCATTCTACTCTCTTCTCTACTGTGAAGAATGCAATTTAACTAAACAAGTCACCCAGTTGTCACAACCTACAACCCTCTTCACATACATAAATGAAGACATGACAATCAGCCAAAGAAACTCCCAAAAAACATATGCAAACAATAGATCTCAAAATTTTAGCACACTAAACACTAAGATGAAAAACTCTACTTCTTGGCAAATCTAATTACAAGAAAGTCCAATTTGTCGCTATATTTTGGCATGGAGCCAACTTACAATACAAACATATCATAACACCTTTAAATATGGTTCTCCATACCAACATCCACTCCTCTCCACAAAAATGGATGCTTGATACGGGTGTTGTAACCCACATTGCCCCTCATATCAAAAATATGCAACATCCTACACCATAATAAGGTACAGATTATGTTGTTGTTAGAAATGGGCAAGTTTCTTATATTTCTCATATGATAATGGTATACTACCTAATATAGATAGTAAGCTTTATCTATCTCCTATTTTACATGTTCTGAATCTTTCTCATAGACTCATTTTAGTCAACAGCCTTATAAAAGGTAATCAATTACAAGTTATTTTTTATCCTAAATAGTTTCATAGCAAGACCTCCAAACCAAGAAAACATTACTGGTTGGCCTTGCAAATCATATATTATATTCAACTACCTCTCTACAACACACCACCATTCCCTCCACCTAATGGTATCAATGATTGGGTCATCTCTTCGCAAAACTCTATTCATCATATCAGAGCAAAGCATCCATATAATAATTTCCTCTTTTCATTTAGCATGTCAACTTTCATAACAAAAGTCACAAAATATCTTTTAATTCTAGCAAGACTAAACATTTTTTATTTAATATATTATATTCTATTGTTTGGGGTTTGTTTAATCACCTCTCCATTGATGGTTTTACATATTATGTCACTTTTATTGATTTGTATTAAAATTTTTGTTGGTTCATACCGATGAATCATAAATCTGAAGTTACTTCTCCTTTTATAGCTCTACATAAGAATTTAGCTTATTACCAATAGTTAAATATCGAACGTAATAATGTACAAAGTGTAGGTAATAAAATTGTTGACTGTTTAGCTAGAGTTTATTAGACGTAGCAAAAATGCTTGTTAGTAATAAAATTACCTAAGGATTTAGTGATAGTTTATCATAAGTGACGGGCAACCGATGGATCGTGACTGTCGCTAGCAACAAAAAATAACTTGTTTAATCATAACTTGACTGCCAGTTTTGTAATTGATAAATAAATTCAAAGAAAAAAAAGTTGCACTTTCATTAGAAAAGTGTTGTGGTTCGATCGATAAAGAAGAGCAAAACCATCAGTTGACTGTGGAAAATTACCGATGGTTTAATCCATAGCAAAAGTGTAGGATTGTGTTCAGACATCGCTTCTTCAATAGACTATTGGAAAACCGTCGATATGTACTCAAATAGTCATAAAATCATCAATATGTACTGCTTTGTAGTGAAAGTACATGCACCAGATGTGTTATAGGCCAGGTAAGCATCATAGGCCAACGCTTGTGACCCTAACCCATAGTCCCTGCCCTTTTTATCACCGACAACCTCCCTCTAGAGGTCATACTTAGAAAGATCGTGACATGTGCCCGAACTACAACCCTACTGCTAGGATCGACTTTCCTTAAGCTACAAGAAGTTCTTCTAAAAAATATGATTAATGAAAGTTAGATACTAAATAAACATTGATAGTTATTTAAATTTTATTCTAATTATTCTTGTGAATTACATGGGTCACCTAAGTTCTACTGTCCCCCCAGGACTGATCCAATTACCGCATGTGGGTGCACTCGTGTAACTTTGTAACTCTGTAATGGATGGCTCCCATCCTTTCTTTAGTGTCTGTTAGTGTAATGGAATAGGTAACATATATTTAACGCGAAATAAGATTTACTTCACAAAATAAGTCTTACCAGCCTCCTATTGTACTCAATATGTGGTGTCGGTTGGGAATGTGTTATTTGCATCTTAGAAGTAATTTAAATTTAATTTTATATACATATAAATTTGAATTTTTGAAAAAAGTGTTTTAATTTTGAAAAAGTAATATTTTAATTTTTGAAAATACGAGATCAAACTGATCCCACATAGATAATAGTTTAAGTAAATGAGCACAACACTACAAGTGACATTCCTACCTGAGGAATAAACATATAACTTACTAGTGAGGTTCAATTAAATAAATTAAAGAATTTATGATATCCGTTTGATTTGTGAAGCATTTTTTTTATATAAGATGACAAGTTCCCCTATTTAATATGGAAGATTAGGTAAGGTTTATATTAATCTTGGTTCCTAAAGTTTTTTATAAAGGCAATCCCCTATTGTTAATTACATCTTAAATGACCGAAGTCGCTTAAGAAAACTCTCAATTTAGATAAAAAAATCATGCCTTCAAGGATTTCAAAAAGTTAGAATTCTCAAGATTGGACAAATGAGTGTCAAATGGGAGAAGATCAAATTTGGAATATTTTATTTTTGGAATCCGAAAGAAGAAAAACTAGGGGATGCCACAAATCCTGAGGAGAACCTCAATGACTTCCCAAGCTATCCTATAATTTAGCTTCAATTTTGGCGAGAACATATTATTTAATGTTTTATCCTGCCAATTATTATTATTTAGGGCTTATATTTGCAAGACACAATTATACAAATAATCTGAAAGATAGGAGGGTTTATGGGTTTATGTCACAAGAAATGACAACCTTGGAACCTAAGGCGAGTTAGGGCTTAAATCACACAACACAATTCTGCAAAAGCCTAAAAATAAAATTGAGGATTTATGTTGCACTAGGTGGACTACCTTGAAGTCCTATGATTTGTTGCTTAATTCTAAGGAAATTTGTTGTTGGAAATTTGCTGTTGTAGATCCATTTGCTCTCTTGAAGTTGTTCTTTTGTACATCCTTATCATGATACCCACGACATTAGCTCTGAGTTCCTCATCAATGTAACAATCCTAAAGTTTAAGGTTTAAAGGATTAAATGACAAATCTAGTTCAAAATGTGGGGGGATTAATGTTGATTAGAGCCACGCCGGTTAGGATCCAACGGTTCCCTCGTTCCAGTACCATTATTTTCTTTTAAATTTACTTAGCTTAAATGAGTTGTTAAGCTCATTTAAACTGAGAAGATCTCGTTAGTAACCATGGGTTACCTCATCCAAGTGACACCCGTAAATTCAAAAAGACGTGTTATGAAATTGTTGTTTTCGTTTTGGTTTTGAAAATGTTGTTTAATTTTGAAAAAATTGATCAATTTTGGAAAGGTTGTTTTTGTTTTGATGTCACATGCAAATTAGTTTCAAGTTTTGCAGAGTAAATGTTTTGCAGAGTAAAGTAAACAGATGCAAGTAGGAAAATATGTTGTAAAGTAACAAAAATTGTAATACAAAAACATAAATGTGTACCTGTCCTCTTATCACACTCCCGCTGAAAGATTAGCCTTGCAGTAGATATATAATTTTATAGAAATTTAAATAAAATTGCAGGAAAGGAAAAACATGGAAGAAGGTTCAAGCTACCCCTACTAAGTTCAATGTCACAACCTAATGGTTCCCTAGAAGTTTTAATGGATGATTTTCTGGAACAAAGTATAATAGTTTCATTCGTCCTTCAAAAAAATATCCAAAAGATCATGGGGGAGTTTGAAGTATGATAACTTCATTCAATTGGACTTATTGTATTGTTTAAATAATCATCCAAAGTTAAGTTTAGGGTTCCACTAATTAAACTACTCTATGCTCAGTGAACTTGATGTTTTAGGAATAATAAATCATGTTAAAACCTTTAATTGTGGTTTCAAATCAGTGGGTTATGATCTTCCAAAGTGAAACCCCCAACCTCAAATCTTCTTATTTAATTTCTCTTCCAAATTTCATTAATTTGAGAAATTACAAATTTATCGTTATTGTGACCAAAGTGAGATTGGTTGCTATTATTTATCCCTTTCATGTTTCAATCATCAAGGCATGTCAATTAAGATCATTTATTACCTATTTACCCTTTGGTTGGGCCTAAATATGAATTATGGTTTAAATTCCAAAATTACCCTTTTGCCGTTAAGGCCTTAACACCTCATAATTCATTAAATGAATCCCAAATGACTTTAAAATTTTTATGTTACCCCACTCATGGGTTAATTAAATCATTATATGAGAAAATGTGATTTTTCAAAATTTATTTTGTTTTATAATTATTTTAACGCAAAAATAGGCATTTTTAATGAAAATTCAATAACTCAACCGAAATAAAACCTCTATCCTCAAGAAAATTACAAGAGGTTTATCTTGGTTGGGGAGCCGCTTGGACCAATTTTCATGATTTTTTGAGGTTAAATGTAATTTATAGAATTATTTATCTGTTTTAAGTATTAATTAAATATAAAATACTTCTTAAGCATAAATTTAAATTTTATATTTTTCTTAAACTTATAGTCTAGGGAACCAAAAGAAAAAAAAAATTTCATATTTTTATGGTTTATATTTTATTTATTGCAATTATTTTGGTGCAAAACTATGGAAAATTCATTTTTAAGTTATTAAAAATTATAAATTAATTCAAAAAATTAGGAAAAAATAGTTTAATTACTCTCAAGTAACCAGGAAACCAATTGTGATATTTTGGGGAATTTTTCAATTTTAGTGATTTTAATCCATTTTTATTATTTTTAATTATTTAAAATTTAAAATATACCTTAAAAATAAAATATTTATTTTAAATTCAATTTTATTTTTTTTAAATGCCTTTAATCACAAGGAACTCAGAAAACCACTTTTTCTAATTTTTTGACCTTTAATTTAATTTACATAATTATTTTAATGCAAAAATCATATTTAGTTTTAAAAAATCAAGTTTAATGGGTAAATTAATTCAAAATGATTTCAAATTTTTACAGAAAGTTAATATGACTATTTTTTCTAGTGTGGGATGATTTTTGTGATTTTTTTATATTTTCTTTTAATATTTATATATCTCTTTAATTTTAGAATTTAATTACATAAAATAATATGTTTGATTATTTAAATCCAATTTATATTTTTCTAGGGTCCTCTAGTCACAGTGAGCCTACTAAAACAAGCTTTATATTTTTCTTATTTATGTTTTAGATTTTATAATTTCTTAATTAAACAAAGGTGATTTATTTTGAAAATTAGGGATTCCAAACTTAGAGGTGTTTTTTGACCTTAGAAAAATCAGATAACACACCTAAGGCCAGGAAGTTTAAACCCTCAAAATCTCAAATCATGATGACTAATATTTAATGACTTATTGATTTAATTAAGTTTTTAAGTATTTAATTAATTAAAAATAAAATTTAAGTCGAATAATTTTAATTTCCATTCCATATTGTTCTCCTCTATTCACTGAGCAAGAGGGTATTTTTTTTATTTTTATGATTTTTCTACACAAAGATATGAATTTTAAGTTATGTGAATTAAATAAATAGCAAAAATTCTTATTTTCTTACTTAATCCAGTCAGCCGCTACACAATCCTTGTATGCGTCGAAGCTCCATGCGTCACATTCTGATTTGTTGTGCTTTCCACCTCAGCTGCCACTCGTCCCACCTTTATCGCTCCATTTCTTCGTCCGACGCAATCTGATCCACATGTTCGATACACACACAATCGGTAGGCTCCTGGTCATCATCCCCATTGGCCTTAAACTGAGAACCAATCGTTTTTTAAACCTAATTTCTCCATTGATTCTCAACAAAATTACATGATATTTGTTTTTAAAGCTTCATCTATTCAAGACAAACCTATCTATATGATTAATCGAGTATAAAATACAGGTTTTCTTCACAATTGACCAAACCAATCTTGGGGAAAATAGTCCATACCTTGGTCTAAGAAGTGTAGCCTTAATTGGATTTGTTTCTGAGCTCCATTGTGAGCTGACAAACCTCCTCCAAGTGTCAATTTGAGATGAGATTGAGTTGAAGTATGAATTTGATCTGAGGGTGATTTGGGCTTGGTCTAGGGCTAGGTCAGAGTGCTCAAAATGATGGGGCTTTGGGTTGAGAAGTCATCTCAGGCTCTGGTGAAGCTTATGAGACAATCAATTTGGAGTATGGATGCACTTGGTGGTAAGGCTGTGAAACCTCTGAACTTCAGTGATGAGATGAAAGACTGAGAATGGTTGGGTTGAGCTTCTTTGGATTACTAGAGGGTCTGGTGAAATATTGACAGAGTTTTGTTAACATTTGATTATCCTACTCTTTGGTCATGGAGGGTGGTCTTATTTGTTGAGGAGGCTGTGGTGGCTGTCAGGGCCAGCTGTGGTGGCAAGGGTGATGCTTAGGTGGAGGGAAGAATTGCCCAAGTGGCCCATGGGGCTTAGCCAACTCAAATGGGTTAAATTTTGGGTTTTTGCCAATTGGGGATTCTCAGCAATGATGTTTTTCGGCGGCTGTGGTGGGTGACCGGCTAGGGTCAGGTCACCTCCAAGTTCAGGTGAGCCAGGGGTGTTGTGAGGTCAAGTCACTTTGGTTTAATGGTGGCCCCATGATGAATATTCAAGGGAGAATTGAGTTTTGGGTAAATTGGCTAGACTTGGGTTTAACCCCTTGGTTATGTGGCTAGGCTCATGCCCAAGGTGGTTAGGGCTGGTCCTAAAACCCTCAAGCAGGTTTGAGTGAAGTCAAATGGCTGGCTTGATGATGCAGGTGGATTTAGTGTGTGAATTTTGTAAATATTTTTCAATATTACAAAATACACACGACAAATACAATAACAAATAGCAAATTTATCCCAATAAAAGTAACTTCAGTGAAATTAGTTTTAACTTTTAAAAATCTTTAAACTGCCAAATCCCTTTTAAAAACAATGCAAATATACGTATCATTCAAGTAATAAAGGGCTCTAATGGAGTCCTAGATATCTATCTCACAGGGAAGTTGGAAATGTCTATAAGTAAATTCTTAAGATTATAATGTATAATACAAATTTTAAAACTACAAAAAGTAAAGTACAAAATTTGAATATTAAATATTAGAGTGAATGCTAATTAAAATGCAAGTTGAAAGATAAAATAAACTAAAATAAATTCTAAACATTCAAAAGTAAACTTATGAAAACTTAACAAAGTTTTTGTGACGGAAAGTTAAAATTTAATAAAACATCCTTCCCCTTTACAATGAGTATATAGATTGTGAAGAAATTAAAATCAATTGACAAAATATATAAAAACTGTTTTGTGCAAAATAGGAGCATTCCTATTCTTTACCCTTCTCCAAGTGCATAAAGAACATTGACATCCAGAGTTTGGTCCCTAATTCCATGGTTAGGCTAGGAGGATACCAGCTACCACTCCAGAGCTCCATCTACTCCCTTACCTAAAAGCTAACAATCTTGCATTAGTTTCAAATCAACTGGACAAAATTCGGGATTTTAGTCTATCACCTTAAAATCTCCAATTCTGCATCCAACAAAGTATATTTTTCTATTTATTTGCACCCAACACAATGGATGACATACTCTCCCATGAAATCAAATGTGATTCTCCCCATGTTGTAGAAATCATATCCCTTTTGGAACATATGTTTCTCAACACATTTTAACATTTTAATTGGGCAGATTGATAATTAAATGAAGAACAAAGTTCAAAACATTTAAAATTATTGACATTTAAAATAATTTAAAACAAAATCAATTATTCACAAAAGCATATCTCAAAGTAGGGAGAATGATAAATAAGACAACTCAGAATTCATGAGAAGGATACGATAAAACACAGATTTCATATATAAAAATAAGTTTACAAAATTAAAGAAATAAAAGGCACAACTTATCTCATAATCATTCCCAAGCAAATCCCTAGAATTTCTCTTCAAGCCATTCCCTCTTTACAAGCACTCTCAACTCTCTCAAACTCAACTCTCTCTTAGATGTGTAATGAAGAAGAAATCTCTCACTTACCCTTTCCTCTTACAATCGTTGAAGAAAATCTCCAAGCCCTTGACTTGTCTCTCTCTCCCTTTATCTCTTCTTCTCGTACCATTACACGCCACACTCCTTACAAGCCCTAGACTTCCCTCTCTTTTATAAAGGCTGCCTTCCTCTAAAAAGAATTCAAAATTCTATCTAAAAGTCACTCTTTTGAATTCAAAAGATATGCCCATTGATCCAAGAGACATATACCTTTATAAAAGAACATTACAAAGTGTTTAGATACATTGAATCACTCCAAGGGGTGTTTAGAACAAGTGTCCCTTTTGAAATTTGCATAAAATTTGTCTCGAACTGCCTTAATCCACAAAAAGTCATCTCTAGCGCATGTTGCGCCAAATCTAGTGCATGTTGCGCCAAATCTGGTGCATCATGTGCCAACTCTCTATCAAATGGCGCATCTGACACCAATCTGGAGCATCTTGCGTTAGCTCTCTTCATGTTAGAGCATCTTACACCAATCTAGCGCATCTTGCGCAAGAATCCAAAAATTCACTATTTCATCCTTTTTGTTATTTTTGCTCCAAATGCCTAAAATTGATATACCTTCAGTAAAAAAATGAAAATACTCTTCTTTAAAGTGCAATATCGCCAAAGCATAATCATAAAATGTGTGCTTAAAACAATATATTATTTTGGTGTATAAAAATCCCCCAAACTTAAATGTT
>NW_018251713.1:19539-24036 GCF_001263595.1 Phalaenopsis equestris | reverse complement strand
CACTCATAAGATATCTAACTATAGCTTCCTCAAAAGCTATATCATGTTGAACTCTCCTCTACTTATACTCATTATTATAAGAATTTCTCACTCCAATTTCTCCAGTTTTATTTTAAATATTAACTATATCCATTTGTTGAAACATGAGTTGATCCATAATATTTTCAAGTGATGCACAACGAGAAGTAGATGCCCCTGCAGTTGATGTAGAGGGTCTATCACTACCTATACTCCTAGAAAATGATTCAACTCTTAGAATCATATGCCTTCTAATAGGATTCTGTGATTGTAATCTTTCTTCATTTCTATGGGACTCTACTCCAGATTGTTGACATAAAGTGAAAATCAGAGCAGGGTATCCCTAACCACTAGTTGTAGAACTATCAGCTATATTCCGAGCATGATGAACTATAAGAGCACCAATATATATTGCTTTCATGTTCTAAATGCAGTATTTTAATACAACTCTATCCTTCGCTACATTGATCAGATGATTTGTGGGCAGTAAATTAGCAGAGGTGAAATGGTTTCATAGATTTGACTGAATAGTCAACATGGAAGCGTTAAAGTGGAGAAGTTAACTTTCTTATCATTCTTAATCCTTCATTCTCCTCTTCCATCAGTCAGATAGGCAATCACTTCATACAGTGATGAATCAGTCATCATGAATGCATCGTATTCATCATAAAATACCTTTCTCAACCCATAAAAAGCATTGATCCTTTCTCTAGAAAATTCAACTTGCTTACCTCTGACAAGGATGTGATTGTCAGTAGTGAACCTCAAGTTGACATAAAACTCCTCAATCATTGGTACAATCACCGCTATAGTGAAGTAGTAAAACCTTTCCCAATTTATGACAATGATCAACCTCTCGATCTCGCCATTCGGCTTAACAAATGCCCGTTCTTGGATCAATTTTCTTGAATCTATTTAAGTGTTATATCTGTGTTGGGTCTTGAACTTGACAAATCTTCGTGCATCAAGATCATCTGACTGCTTTCCTCTCTTTACTCATGGAGCCATTGGAAGTTCTATCAAAATCCAAATAAATTCCAAATAAATTACAAAATAAAAAATCTAACTCCCCAAGTAAGATTATTTGGTAAGAAACTTTTCACAATGAGTTTTCTTCAAGCTTTTTCATAAAAAATCCCAAAATTTGGATTTTCCATAATGAAGGAAAAATCCATTGTGAAAATTAAAAATTTCTAAGTTAAAGTGAAGCTCATACCAAGAGAAGATGAAATATACGATTTTTGGCCTCCGAAATCTTCTCTATCGCGCTCAATGTGAAGCCTAAGTCAAGGTTTAGAGGTAGGAGATGACCCAAGCAGTAAACATGAAATTTTACTGTGCGATATCACAGGCTTCTAGGAAATCTAGCTTTTTTGGGAATTTGGCACATCTTGCACCATATCTGGTGCATCATGCGCCAACTCTCTGTAAATTGGCGCATCTTGCGCCAATGTGCATCATACGCCAACGCCTTAATTTTTCCAAATTTCATTTCATGTGAATATTTGCTTCATACCGCTTTACATCTACCTCTAATTAACTCAAATGAACATTTATAATCATAATTAAACATTAATCTAACATCATAATTTTACAAACAAATAAAATCAGTGCTATTACAAACTAACATTTTTCAAGCCAACAAACACTAATTCAATATCCAAAGCAAACCAAAACTTCCTAACACTGAAATCTAAACATCAAAATACCAAAATCAAACATAAATAGAGTTCAAAAATAAAAGTAAATGAAGTCCAACAGAACAAAATAACCAAAACAAGCAGTATTAGACAAAACATTACGTGCATAGATTAAGCTCATACATCTTCTTCACTCTCATCTTCCTGGATATCTCCCATAGATTGGTAGTGCACATACAAGTTGTACAAGGGTCAATAAGGAAACTCATTAGTTGAATCCTCCCTAATCCAAGAATTTTCTTGAACATACATACCAAACAATCTTCAATACGATCAGTATGTTCAAAATGTTCCTTCAGTCTCCAATCCATATGATCCAACATTTCAGAAATATTCTCAATTGCATGGATAAGATTCTGCACATCTTTTTCTATATTCTTGGCTCTTTTTAACAGTGTGTTCGAATTAAAGTAAGGTTGAAAAGGTGATGAATTCTGGGATGCTTGATCTATCATTACATTCATATCGTTCTCATCTCCCATTCCAATACAATTGCAATAGACTTTTGGATCCATCGGTTTCCAAGGAAGAAACACTTTTTCCCAACTCTCATAAGGCACTTATGATTGACTGCATAGTAGGAAAATAATGGATGGATGTCCCAGTCTAGTTGTAGATCCATTGATAATCAAACCTAAAATCAATATCACAATTATTGCTCCAATATCAACAACTTTTTCAGTTTTAATACAGTAGTTAAGAATAGTACTTTCCTTAGTTACCTTACTGACTTTCATAGGGGGAAGTAATTTTGATGAAATAAAGAAGTGTCATGCCTTAGAAGCAGGATTTAACAATGATGAAGAAAAACTTGCATTCCATCATCTTTGGCCTCCCATTTCGCATCTTCATCTGTAAGGTATCGATAGAGTTCATTCAAATTATCTCTCGTAGGGGTAAAATTTATGTAGTGAAAAATAGGCACATTTTTAATCATAAACATCTCGTTTATTCTTGAAGGATTGAATTGTAAAAACCTGCCTCACACATAGATAATTTTTTGGTTGATTCCATGTAGATTTGCATTAAACTCTTGCACTATAGGGACAACTACGGTGACAGTAGTGTAACCAAGCACTTCCCATCATCTCTGTGCAATAATCTCTTCCACTTGAGTAATCAGTGTGTTGAATCCTCGATTCACTAACCCCATTTCTTTAATTAGCCTCTTGTGCACTAGAACTCGATCATGTAACTTCTGTACATTGAAGCTGACAAACTTTCTCCGGTTGAAAATTACAAATCTAGAAGAATTTTTAGAGTGGGACACCATTGGAATTGAGTTCTAATGATTCTTCCCTCATTTTCCCTCCTAAAATGGACTTTGGAATCAATATTTGGGAGTTATAAGGAGAAGTTTCCGCCAAAAACTGCCAAAAATAGTTTTTTGAAACGTTTTAAGACATTTTTTTTGCCGTAGCGCATTATGCACCAATTCTAGCACATCATGTGCCAGCTCACTAGAATGTGGTGCAACATGCGCCAGTTACAAAAAATTGCCATTTCGATTTCTATCTAAAAAATTCTCAATTCTTCTTTATATTTAGGTAAATAAACATGTTTTTAAATATTTTCTCAATTTCAATTTTCTCAAATACATGGACTCTATAAAACACAAATATAAATATACGTAAATATTCCAAACATAAAGAAAAAGGAAAAAAAAATAACGATAACTATGGGTTGCCTCCTAAAAATGCTTAGTTTACTGTCGTCAGCCCGACATTGTCAGTCTTTATTTTGGGTGATTCAACATTATAGTCTCTTTAAAAACTGGCCTTTGACCATCAAAATATGATTTCTATTTGTACCCATTTACTTTAAATACCATTCCAGTCTCGGGATCTTCAATATTAACAGCTACATAGGGATAGACTTTCACAACTCTGAATGAAAAACTGGCCTTTGACCATCAAAATATGATTTCTATTTGTACCCATTTACTTTAAATACCATTCCAGTCTCGGGATCTTCAATATTAACAGCTACATAGGGATAGACTTTCACAACTCTGAATGACCTTTTCCACCTAGACTTCAGTTTTCTAGGAAATAATTTCAATCTTGTATTGTATAATAATACATCCTGTCCATGTTTAAATTTCTTTTATATTATCTTTCGATGATGTTATTCTTTCATTCTTTCCTTATACATCATAGCATTATCGTAAGATTCATTCCTAATTTCTTCAATCTCATTCAATTGCAATAATCTTTTCTCTCTAGCTTCTTCCAAATTGAAATTGAATTCCTTTATAGCTCAACAAGCTTCACGCTTCAATTCTACTGGCAAGTGACAAGTCTTCTAAAAAATTAATCTATAAGGGACATTCATATCGGTGTCTTATAGTCTGTCTTGTATGCTCATAATGTCGTATCTAATCTTGAAGAACAATCCATTTTATTAGGATTTACACTTTTTTCCAATGTTCTCCTAATTTCATGATTAGATATTTCTGCCAAACCACTAGTTTGTCGATGATAAGCAGTTGCAATTTTTTGCATTATATTCTATTTTTCTACCATTCTTACAATTGTTGCATTTTTAAAATGAGATCCTCCATTGGTAATGTTTACTCTTAGCATTCCATATCTTGTAAAAATATTTTTTAATTAAAAATTTTAAAACACTATGAGCATCACTTTGAGGTAAAGCTATTACTTCAATCCATTTTGAAACATAATCCACTGTAATCAATATATATATATATATATATTTCCAAATGAGGGTATAAATGGTCCCATAAAATCCAATCCCCATGCATTAAAAATTTCAATTT
>NW_018251713.1:14439-19529 GCF_001263595.1 Phalaenopsis equestris | reverse complement strand
AAATATATATATATATATATATATATATATATATATAGTGGGTGAAGGAGTTGCTATTGAGTCCCTACATGTTAGAGTAATGAGCAAGTTACAAAGTGCAGGGTAAAAAAACTGGAGAGTTTTTTTTGGTTCAATACAAGAACCTAAAAAAATCTTCCAAAAAAACCAAAAGTCCCACCAAAGAGGAAAATACAATTACTCAACAAAAGAGAATAAGTGTAAAAAAATATAGCTAAAATAAATTTTATTCATGTATCCTGGTTTGTAATTCTGAAGTAGGGAACCTCCAGTATGTCTCCTTGCAGCAGAAATTGAAGGGCTGGAGGGGGGTTTACAGCAACATTAGTCTCATTGGAGTATGACCCATGTTGGGCCAGCCAATTTGCAGGCTGGTTTCCTTCCCTGTAGATGAAAGTGAAATGAATCTGGAACTTTGTAATAAGATCTCTGATTTTTTTATCCAACATAAATGGTGCCATGAAGATCCCTCCTCCAAATTTAGCAGATGAATCACTGCAGCAGATTCCACCTCCAGCCATAACTTATACCAATTAGCTTTATTAGCAAGGTTGAGTGCCCAATAAGCAGCAATAAGCTCAGTCTCAGTAGCATCAGCAACCATTACTGGGGTGTAGAAGAATAAGAGGCACTTACCCAAATGATTTCTGTATATACCCCCCACTTCAGCTCCATGTTTTGTAAGGCTTCCATCAATATTAATCTTCACAGTGGGATGTTGAGGAGATTTCTAATAAACTCTAAATAATTGAATAGGATTAGTTTTTTCTGATGAGCAGGATTTTGATATTTGATCATCTTATGTAGAAAAGATAATCTGTTTCTAACAGTTTTTTCAAAATTTGGGATGGCATTCTAAAACTTTGCCTTATTTCTTTCCATCCAAATGAACTAAGCAGTAATAAGTGGTATAGGAGCATAGTTTCTCCTGTGCCAGGTCTTCCAGCAATTGAATAGCCTATCCCAAGTAAAATCTTTCTCATCAATGTTCAACTGAGTCAGTAGCTGTTTCCACACCTGCTGAGCAAAATTACATTCAAATAACAAGAGAACCAAGGATTCTTCCTCTTTCATACATAACCAGCATTTAGAGGGATCTCTCCCTTTAACTTGAGAATGTCATCAGTAGGAATCATCTTATGGAATATCCTCCAACAGAGAAAGGACATAGATGGGGATAGAAATTTGTTCCAAATAGTGTCTCCCCAGGGTATTTGCTCCCAACATAAGACTTTAAAATAGATAGCTTTGGTTAGACGTTGATGAGAGAATGTCTGCCACGCGAATTTATCAGCCTTCTATCAAAATTTATATTAGCCACTTTGGTGATAGAATGAGGTTGCAGAATATTAGATAGCTTAATTGAAGACCACTCATCACCATCCCAAAAATTAGCCACTTTGAGATCAATATTGTAAGCATTGGTAATAGGGGATAAACAATCTTTTAGACACCAATTATCAAGCAAAAACTTAATATCTCCTTTACTTAGACCCTAACCGTAAGTGTTCTCAGCAATTGTTATAATTTTCAGCATTTTCACCCAGATTTCAGAGTCCCCAATTTTCCTGATAACTAATGTAGGATGCTGATCTTTGCAATATTTGCCCCTCATAAATTTTTCCCACAGAGAGGTTTGAGCTCTAAACTTGATCCAAAGTTTACAGAAATTTATCTGAAGGAGTTGGTCTAGATCCTTAAAGCCAATACCCTCAGCTATCTGGGGTTTAGCAACCTTTTTCCAAGAAGCCCAGTGCATTTGCTGTCTTTGGCCAGACCACAAAAATTTCTTGAAAATTCTTTCAAGATGGATTTGTGTACTTTTCTTGATAGTAGTAATTTGCAGTATATATGAAGGAAAGGTAGTAAGAATACTCTTAAGCAATGTAATTCTTCCCCCAATAGATAAAAAAGTCTGTGTCCACCCATTGAGAAGATTGGAAATCTTATTCAATACCTCTTCAAACTGGATTTGCCTAGTTCTGCCAGTAAGGAGAAGTACCCCAAGATACTTAATTGGGAGCTGAGAGATAGAAAAACCAATGTAGTTAGAAGCCCATTGTTTGTAATTGGGGGAGGCATGTTTGTGAAAGACCATTTGACACTTTTCTGGATTAAAGTACATCCCAGAGTGAGCTTGAAAATTTTGAAGTGTCTGGAAAACTTTTCTTACAGCATTCTTATTAGCTATGGAAAAACCCATTATATCATCAACATATAGTAAGTGAGTAATGAATATATTGGATCTGTGGTGATATCTGTTATGGCTTTGATTCAAAAGAGCTTCATCTAGAATTCTGGATAAGTAATCAAGGACAAGTATGAAAATGGTGGGGGACAATGGATCCCCTTGCTTTAGACCTCTGACAGTAGTGAAAGATCCCCTCCCTTAACCATTAGTCAAAATAGAATGCTCATTATTATGTAACCACCTCTTAATTAGTTGACAGAAAGAAGTATTAAATCCTATAGCAGTTAAGATTTCCATTATGAACTCCCAGCTTATAATATCATAAGCTTTCCTTAAATCCAAATTATATATTATGTTGCCTCCTCTACAGGTTTTATTTAAATCCAGTAACAGTTCTTGAGCCAAAAGAGTGTAGTCAATAATGGATCTACCTTTCACAAAAGTTGTTTGATTGAGTTTAATGATACAGTCGAGATGAGGCTGTAACGTATTAAAAATGATTTTGCCAATAGCTTTGCTTATGATAGTAGTTAAACAAATAGGCCTAAAATGGTTCCAATTTTGCTGAATATCATATTTAGGCACCAGAACTGTGGTGGAAGCACAGAAATACTGTGGGAGGTTATTTCCTTGAAAGAAGCTTGTCACTACTGCAATAACATCAATCTTAATTATCTCGATTTTATATAGAACTTAGCAGTAAAGCCATCAGGGCCTGCAAATTTATTGTTGTCTATTGAGCTAATGGCTTCCTAAATTTCCTTTTCATTTGGAATATCAGTGAGCTTGAGGCTTGCAATGTAATTTAGTTCAGTAGAAAAATGTGTCTGCTCAATGGGGGTTCTGGGATGATGTTCCTGATTTAACAGGTTTTTATAATAACTTATATCATCATAAGCTATTTCAGCATTATCATGTAACCACTGACCATCAACATTTTGAATTGCATGAAGGGTATTGCACTTCCTCTTGCATTTTGTATAGGCATGATAAAATCTAGTGTTTCTATCCCCATCAGTAAAAATATTCATAGCAGCCTTCTATTTGAGAAAATTTTCTTGATATTCAATAGCACTAAGGAGATTATTCTGAGGAGTCAACAGATCCTTTTCCTTCACATTGCCTACCTGTTACTCATGCTCCAATCTATTCACTTCATTTTCTGCCTCTTGAACTTTGGTGTGCACATTTCTAAAAGTATCCCAGCTCCATTTTCTAAGAGCTTTGGCAGCTTTAATTTGCAACAAACTTAACTTGATGATAGGATCAGGGTGAGAAATACCTCTCCAGAGTTTAACAATGTACTTGTTGTATGAAGGGTGTGATGCCGACATGTTAAGGTATCTAAAGGGGGGGAGATTGATTTTCAGTAGAAGTAATGCTGATAAGGATAGGCCTATCATCTGATCCAGCAAGACTAAGATGAGTAAAAAAAGTAAGGAGGAAGTGATTGAACCATTCATCATTTACCAATAATCTATCAAGCCTCTCCCATATGGCTCCCCCCTTCCAAGTGAAGGTAGGCCCCTTGAAGCCCAAATCAAAAAGGCCAGCCCTGTGAATATTATCACTAAAATTGTTTATCTTGACTGAATTTGGAGCCCTCGCTCCAGATTTTTCAGAATTAGAAGTAATACAATTGAAATCTCCTTCCACCATCCATGGGGAACTCATCTGTTGACTAATCTTAATCAATCTATTCCACAGTTCCTTTCTAGCATCCTTTGTACATTCTGCATAGATAAAAGTAGCTTCTCCCTTGTGGCCATTCATGTTGAATAAAAAGTGAACAAATTGTGGATGGTTAATTAAGATATTTGAACTAATTTCCTTTCTGCAAAACATCCAAATTTTATTGTTAGTATTAGCAAAATGATTAAATCCAACAAACTTTTTAATCAGATTTTGGGGATTCTTGTGAACCATAGGTTCAACAATAACAATACCCCACAACTTGTATTTAAAACTTAGATGAAGGACTCTTTTTAGGGAAAGGGAGTTAGCCATCTTTTTTAGGGAAAGGGGGTTAGCCATCTTCCTTATATTCCGGCAAAGGAGATTAATCATTAGAAGGGGGATGGAGGATTGGTTGAGATTATGATCTAGTTCTTCCTCTATGGTGGATAGGAGAACCATTCCTTGCTCTTTTCGCCTTCATTGAGTGTGCCCCTTGTTGTAATTTCTGCACTTCTGTCACTGGTTTTTTCCTTCTCCTTGCTGTTTTAACTTGCCAATCTTCTTCAATTGTATGTTTCATTCTAGTAATTATGGGATCTTCTGGGACTTTTTCATGGATATCTGTAATAAGTTCCCTTCCCATCTCATCTTGCAAAGGGGATGGAGCTGCGGTTATTGTGACTTCATTATATTCCTTCCTAAGTAGTCTGTGTGGTGAGTTCTCTACATTGCTTTTGGGATTTGATAGCTCCGAAGAGGATCAACATCTGATGAGTCCTCAATGAGTCTTGAGGGTGGTGCTTCAATCTTTTGAGCGGTTTCTTTTCTGTTGTCCAGCTTTGTTTCTTCAGCAATGCTCCTTGTAGCATTAATTGGTATTACTTCTGCTTCTTTTTGATTTTTTCCTGCAATTCTTCTGGGTGGGGAATGTAATCTGTAAGATTTATCTACTGTGTGGCCAAACATTTTGCAGTGTTGGCAATAGTAAGGTTTTTGCTTAGCTACTATTTTCTGCTAGAAACCTTTAGTATCAGAACCAATCCAAATTCTCTTAAGTTCAGGGAGAGTGGTGTCTCTCTCCACTTGTATTCTAGCAAGGCCTGGTCTGGCCTTATTATATGTGGGGGCATCCACTCTCAATGGTGTACCTAATGATCTACCAATATTAAATAAAGCATTAAGCTTAAAGTAAGGGAGTGGGAGG